>NC_083656.1:1565139-1579518 GCF_963576545.1 Limanda limanda | reverse complement strand
CAGACGGGATTATGTGTAACACATATCGTCACGGACCAATTAGCTTTCCTCAGCGCAGAGAGAAATCACACGAGATTAATGGACTTGGCTCCGGGACGTTAAGTCTGGATCCCCGACACCACGTGTTGCTCCTGCTGCCGTTTACCTCCAGACAGACACTGATGCAATGATTCAATCATTGAGTTAGAATCTTATTTAAAAGGCACATTTCAAACTGCATCAACCGGACGACCTGAGAGAATCAACTGACGGGTCGTTTCTGGTCTCATTTCTCAGCTTCTCCCACAGGGGGAGTGAGGAAAATGATTTTTGGATTCTAATTTCCTGCTATTATCAGTTTGGAGCTTAATGGATTTTTGTTTAACCCATCACCCCCTTTCACAGAGAGAAAGCCATTTAAAATGTACCTTTATAAAAACTGTCGTGCTTGTTAATTCATTTTCAGTTTGACAGCTTGTACGTATCATAACACGCTGCGGTGCCAGATTTGTCTAAGTCGGTCCCGGCCGGTGTTTGTTGGTGCTAATTAACGTCTGCTAATCACAGTTAAACGGCAGTAGTAGGCTTTCAGTCAACATGGCAGGTTGGAAGCTGACCTGGCGTGACCCTGTCCTGGCTGTCGGGCCTTCTCTCACCTCATCAGCCACCAGAGGTGTCAAGTAACGAAGTACAAATACTTTGTTACCTTACTTAAGTAGAAATGTTGGGTATCTATACTTTACTGGAGTATTTACTTCTACTTCTTACATATTCACGCAAATATCTGTACTTTCTGCTCCTTACATTTAAAAAATAGCCTCGTTACTCCTATTTAATTTTGGCTTGTTTTCATTCCAGTTTGTCATCGTTCAAAAACACACACAAAAAAAGCAACACAACCTTGTTACGACTTTTACTTCCTCTAGATAGTCATGTTTGATTATTGGTAGTGTTGAGTCCAAAGGTCTCTTCCAACAATATATGTATTTGTATTCTAATAAAATTTAATAATTTTCAATGGGCATATTTGCAGTTCAAACGGGTAGCCTAGTGCATCCCACATTTTTCAACATAACATTTTAATATAACATTATAGTCATTATGGCCTTTAGAAAAATGTGTTTTTTGGAGGAGGGGGGGTAGTACACTATAGGCCCCTGAGACGCGGCTTAAGAGTTTGTCCTTAATGGAAAAATGTTTTCCCTTACATTACTTTTACTTTTATACTTTAAGTAGTTTAGAAACCAGTACTTTTACACTTTTACTTAAGTAAAAAGCTTGAGTTGATACTTCAACTTCTACAAAAGTATTTTTAAACCCTAGTATCTATACTTCTACTTGAGTAATGAATGTGAATACTTTTGACACCTCATCAGCCCCTGTCCTCCAGCCTGGATCCTCTTCTCCACCCGTTCCTCCAGCGTTTTCATCCTCAATGTGAATCAAAAGCAAAAGTTCGACCCCCAGAGAAACCCCCGGTTTTATTCAAGGTCATTTTAAATTGCGTCACATCCACTTTACTCATTGCCTTGTCCGTCTCTGCTCGAACCTCCAGGTCAGATGATTTATAATGAAGGACAAACACCCTGTTAGCCTGTTAGCCTGTTAGCATCTTCTTCCTTCCACTGTTTGTATTGGTCACTCTTGCTCGTTAAGTTAAATAAGCTAATTATAATAATTATATAATATATAATATATAATATATAATATATAATATATAATATATAATAATAATAATATAATATAATATAATGTAATAATATAATATAATAATTCATACCTCTACTATATATCATATATTGTATCATACTCTGTATATTCTTTGTATACATAAGTCTATATACACATATTTATACATGTGTACATGTTATAATTATTATCATTATATTACTATTACTATTATATTTACTGTTGCTGCCATTATTACTATATACTGCTATATATACAGTACTATTTTTATATACTGTCTAACAATAACATTACCATCATATCATCAGTACTATTACCATCATCTTGCCACTGCACCTTATCTACCTATTTATCTTGTGTTTCTGTTTTCATTCTTTCTACCTCAATATTTTTTATTTTATTCTATTGTATTTTATTTTATTGTATTCAAATATACCGGCTGCTATGACGACTTAATTTCCCTTCGGGGATGAATAAAGTAATCTATCTATCTATCTATCTATCTATCTATCTATCTATCTATCTATCTATCTATCTATCTATCCGTCTATCTATCTATCTATCTTTCTATCCATCTATCCATCTATCCATCTATCCATCTATCCATCTATCCATCTATCCATCTATCCATCCATCCATCCATCCATCCATCCATCCATCCATCCATCCATCCATCCATCCATCCATCCATCCATCCATCCATCTATCTATCTATCTTAAAAGTTGCTGTTCCTAAAAACCTTCTCTCACATGGACGAAAGTTAAGATCCGGACACGCCCCTCAGTCTCTCTGCTGTCAGTGCACCATGACTTCATCATCACGCGTCCTATCCCACCCCCCCACCCCCCCCACCCCCCATTGTTCTCTGCACAACATTTTTGCCTGCACAGTATTCACCGTCCACGGGACAAATCAAATGATATCACAGCTTGTTTGAGCCGGTTATAGTGTCAATATTTACCCAGTCGTCCCGTGATGGTGTGTGTGTGTGTGGGGGGGGTGAACAGTAAGTTATTCTGCTTCCTACTTTGTGAGTCAAGTTCTCTCTCAACTGTATTTTGTGGATTTTATACTGAGCAACTTTCCTCAGCCACGGCTGAAGTTTCCCAGCAGGTCCGAGCTGTCTCCTCTCTTCATGCTTCTCCCTTCTGAGGTTTTATCCTCAGTCTGGATTTTGTTGGTTCTTGCCGAGGCGGATCAGATGTGTGGAGACAGAAGCCTTTGTTGCTGTCGGGGAAAGTACCGGCATGCTGGAAGCCGTTTAGCATCTCAAATGAAAAGAGAGCCTTTCCTCCTGCTGCCTCCAGCCCTGTTTGTGCTGCTTGAAAGGGTTCAGTGAATGGCTCTGTGTGTGGGCCACTGTGGTCTGCTGGGATACTTTGTGTCCTTCGGCCTGTATTTCATTTGTTTTCTGGCCTTATCGGTATCTTGAATCGAATCAAATGCATCAATTCGTTTCCCAGATGAGTGGAGTACATACGACAGCAGCAGGTTTCATTTTAAAAACACTGTTAATAAAGATTTGTCTGGAAAATGTTACTGCAGCAGTTTGGTTATTAATGATGTGAGAGGTCACCTGTCCTGAAGGACCTCAGGTCTTGATTCCTAAGACTTGGGAGTTCTCCTGGAATTCATGGACTCGAGATTTGTCCTTAAATCTTAGCTTAAGACTTACAGGACATGGGACTTGTTGTGCTTGAGACGTAACTTGGATTTATAAAGGATATAAAACTTGATTTGGGGTTTTCTTGAATGAAGGACTGATGTGAGAGTTTCTGGAAGATGACTGTAGATTTGTCTGGAACCTGAGATCTGCTATTTGAATTCTTAAGACTTTGATTCTTGCTTGTACAAGTACAGGAAACACTTGACTTGAACTTGTCTCTTGACCCTTCAGCTGGACTTGTCTCAGATGACTTGTGACTTGACTGAACTTCTATCAGTGGTGGGAAGTAACGAAGTAGAAATACTTTGTTACTGTACTTAAGTAGATTTTTCACATATCTGTACTTTACTTGAGTATTTCTTTTCCTGACGACTTTTTACTTTTACTCGTTACATTTGAACAAAAATATGTGTACTTTCTACTTCTTACATTCTCAAACTGGCTCGTTACTTGAGCAGCGAAGGTTGGCGCAGCTCTCTCTCTCTCTCTCTCTCTCTCTCTCTCTCTCTCTCTCTCTCTCTCTCTCTCTCTCTCTCTCGGTTCAAAATTATACATTATATTCATATTGTTGTTATAATTTTTCAGTCAGTTGAGATAAATCTTGAGGAGAAACATTTTGGGTTGTTTTGTGTCTGTATAGGACTACTATAAAGAGCATTTTGCATTTTTAATTTTGGTACTTGTACTTTTGATACTTAAGTATATTTCAACACCAGATACTTTTGATACTTAAGTACTTTTAATATGAGCTACTTGAAGACTTTTACTCAAGTCATTTTCTGACGGGTGACTTTTACTTTTACCGAAGTCACTTTCAGGTCAGATATCTGTACTTTTACTCAAGTATGGCTTTCAAGTACTTTATACACCAGACTTCTATTGTAATTGAGACAAACTCTGTAAACATTCAGCTATAAGTTGTGTTGTTTTCTCTTTCAGAGCAGGCGACCCCTCTGAGCTGCCGACATGGCGCTGGTCCAGGCTCTGCCGCTCTCTGCTGAGCCCCACAGCTCCGGCCTGAGCGGAGGAGCCCGGAGACGACACCACTCCGGCCCCTCGTCCCCCATCGACGCACCCCCACCCTCCACCCTGGATCCTATGGGCTCTGTCAGCAGCCTCATAGCCGCACGCCCCGGCCCTTACCAGGACCACCGCTCCGGTGTCGAGCTGGGAGCCAGGGTCCGACGACCCACACAGGGGGCTTCCTGCCTGGGCAGCCAGTCCCCCCAGGACCCCTCAGTCCAGAACCTGCCGCTGCTGAAGAACCAGAGCTCCACGGCCTTCAGCAGCGCCAACGGGAACTTCACCTATCTGAACCAGGACTATTTAGGGGACTGGAACGAGAACCTTGTGTTACCGCTCAGTCCAGGAAGTGATGCGGACGAGATGAAGGAGGGATCGGGGCTGAACGGGAATATGGGCGGACCTCCTCCGAAACTGATCCCCATATCAGGAAAACTTGAGAAGGTGTGTCTTTGAACAAATGATCGGGTTTACTCATTTAAGTAGGAATGATTTGTTTCACGCCAATATATCTTCTGGAAATAATAAAGAATGATAAATAAATCACTGATTTTCCCACAGGAATCTTAAGTGGTAAAAAAAAAATATATTCAATCTGCATTATTTTGATATATATAATGATTTAAAAGTGATTTATTCTTCTTCCCTCGTCCAGAACATGGAGAAAACGGTTCTGCGGCCCACTGCCTTCAAAGCCGTCATTCCAAAGAGCCGCCACGCCATGCAGTACCTCTCCCCTCGCCACTGTGCCAACGCGTCAGAGAGCCAAACCAACCTGAACATGCTCAGCCCGGCGCACAGGGAGGCGTCGCCCTCCTGCTCGGAGAAGCGCAGCTCGTACAGCGGGGGGGCAGGAGGAGGAGGAGGAGGAGGAGGCAGCAGTCAGTCCTGCTCCCTCTCCGACTCCGGACGCAACTCCCTCTCCAGCCTGCCGCCCTACAGCAGCGCCGGCTACGGCCCGGCGTCCGGAGAGGCGTCCGGCGGCCAGCTGGAGCCCGTGAAGAGCGCCCCCCCGCCCGCCAGCGCACACGGACACTCCAACTCAGACAGCGGGCGCTCGTCCTCCAGTAAGAGCACGGGCTCCGGGTCGACGAGCGGCCGGGGGCAGCCTCTGTCCGACAGCGGGTCCAGCGGGCGCTCCCCCGGCCCGGCGGACTGCTACGACGGCGTGGTGAGAGACCTGGAGGACAAGCTGAGAGAGAGAGACCTGGAGCTGCTGCAGCTCCGAGACAACCTGGACGACAACGAAGCTGCAATCTGTCAGGTGGGACCACGTGTGACGGTCTGTGTTTGTACTGCTGCTCTTTTTACTCATCCCTCATGACTCAGGCTTGGTAGAACAATTAAACTTTATTTTCTGAAACCACAAATGGAACACAATCATTCGGTACTGTGGAAACTGCATCTGCCTGACACGTGATCGTATAGTTTTGCGTTATACTACTATAAACAAACATACCTGAAACCACAAATGGAACACAATCATCTATAAAAGAAAAGTTACAAAAAATACATATTATTAAACACTAAATTAACCATAATCAACTAAATTACTGACAGACAGAAGGGACACAACTTACTCAGTGCTGTGGAAACTGCATCTGAGGGAAAAAAAAAGGTTTCGCCCCACTAATCCCCACTAATCCCCGGAAGTTCCTGTTGTGGCCCTTCAAAATAAAATAAACACGGCAAAATAAAAGAAATACCTTAAAAAATGATGACTGCAGTTCCAAGTTGAACAGGATTTTAACAATCAACATATTTACACCGTTACACACGCAACTGACATTCATTCTGCACCGTCAACTCTCAAGGATTGACTCTTTCATGATGTCTGTCGTTGCTCTGTCTCGTCTCGCAGGTTTACGAGGAGAAGCAGAAGCGATTTGAGCTGGAGCTGGAGGAGCTGAGGCAGAGCTGTGCCACCAGGATGCAGGTGCACTCGCAGAAGGCCCAGCGCGCCCAGCAGGTGCTGCAGCTGCAGGTGAGAACATCTGCATCGTAGTGGGACTGACGGGTGAAACCGTCCCAGAGAGCAGTGGTGGGAAGTAACGAAGTAGAAATACTTTGTTACTGTACTTAAGTAGATTTTTCACATATCTGTACTTTACTTGAGTATTTCTTTTCCTGACGACTTTTTACTTTTACTCGTTACATTTGAACAAAAATATGTGTACTTTCTACTTCTTACATTCTCAAACTGGCTCGTTACTTGAGCAGCGGAGGTTGGCGCAGCTCTCTCTCTCTCTCTCTCTCTCTCTCTCTCTCTCTCTCTCTCTCTCTCTCTCTCATCTAGGGTTCAAAATTTGTAAAATTATACATTATATACATTATATTCATATTGTTGTTATAATTTTTCAGTCAGTTGAGATAAATCTTGAGGAGAAACATTTTGGGTTGTTTTGTGTCTGTATAGGCCTACTATAAAGAGCACTTTGCATTTTTAATTTTGGTACTTGTACTTTTACTTTTGATACTTAAGTATATTTAAACACCAGATACCTTTGATACTTAAGTACTTTTAATATGAGCTACTTTAAGACTTTTACTCAAGTCATTTTCTGACGGGTGACTTTTACCGAAGTCACTTTCAGGTAAGATATCTGTACTTTTACTCAAGTATGGCTTTAAAGTACTTTATACACCACTAGCAGCGAGGAAATCCCTCAAAGCCCCAACTATACAAAACAGTCCCAATAGAAGATCCATCGATGTTTCAAACATGCTCCCGTTGTGCAGATCAGTGATCGCTTTACCCAAATCTAAAATCGACTTCCTCCGCTGAATTCATTGAGATCCATTTTTTTTCCTGTCTGCAGGTTTATCAGCTGCAGCAGGAGAAGAAGAAGCTGCAGGAGGACTTTGCACAGCTCCTGAAGGAGAGGGAGCAGCTGGAGGAGCGCTGCAGCTCCTACGAGCACGAGAAGATCCAGCTCGGGCCTCGGCTGGAAGAGACCAAGTGGGAGGTGAGCAGCGAGACAGGGGGGGGTGCAGTCAGAGAGTTCAGAGAATGCACCTGCAACACCTAAAGTAGTGATTCAATCAAGCCACAGAGAATAATTTCTTCAGTTATTGTTGAGAGGACACGAGTGTCATCGCTTAATTTGTTGTAGAGCTTGTGTAACAATTCTTCATTAAAACTACGTTGTATGTTTTGTTGTCTTGTGACTAGGGTTGCAAAATTCCGAGAATATTCAAAGTTGGAAACTTTCCGTGGGAATTAACGGGAATATACGGGAATTAACGGGAATAAACGGGAATAAACTGGAAATGTTGTGGGTAATTTATACTAACTGTATTTACCTTTTCATGTACAGACATAAATATAAACATTTTGTTGTGTCATAGGCTGATTTGAGCCCTGAGGAAACTTTGGGCACTTGACTATATGCTTCTGCATCGTTGTGTCATTCTTAACATAGGTCTTTGCACAGTATTTGCAAATGTACACAGCCTTTCCTTCTACATTGGATGGGGTGAAATGTCTCCACACATGAGAGAGTGCACGTGGCATTGTTCTGTAGAATAATTTTAATTTAATTTTTTTTTTTTTTTTTTCAAAATTCCCAAAATTCCCGAGCTAAACTTCCCATGGAAAGTTTCTGGAAAGTTTCCGGAAATTTACCGGAAACTTTCCACCCCTTTGCAACCCTACTTGTGACACAAAATTATCCAATTTCGACGTATGATGAAGGAAAAACTCACGCTGCTAAACCAGTGAGCTGCTCCACTGCTCACGATTATTTATTATTTGTATAATAACTCCCATGATCCCACAGTTTTTATCGACTTCATTAAACTAGGTCTTCCAAATCTGTTTATTGGTTTTTCTTTTTTTTTTTTCCTTTCAAGGCCCTTTGAAGTTACAAATACAGCAAACATAAGAAACAAGCAACCACACAAAAGAATACAAATAAAAAAGAAATAAAATAAAATAAAATATATTTATTTTAAACTAGGTGTTTTGTTTTTGTTTTGACAGAGAGCCCCCTAGTGGCCAAAGTTACATATTGGTTAAAGTGGAGCCTGAGATAAAATTTAATTT
Source organism: Limanda limanda (assembly GCF_963576545.1). Taxonomy (NCBI): domain Eukaryota; kingdom Metazoa; phylum Chordata; class Actinopteri; order Pleuronectiformes; family Pleuronectidae; genus Limanda; species Limanda limanda. The sequence continues at coordinate 1,571,115 of NC_083656.1, read as the reverse complement.
ACTGAAAATAAATCTGTGGGAAAACCTGCTCATGATTTAACGCCATAGAACTGTTGATGATGGACAAATAGGTTAAACATTTCTGGGTGTTAAACTATTAGATCAAGAGATTCAAATGTCACATGGGCTAATTTTCACATTTTTACAGACCAAACAATCTATTGCAACCCTTCCTACTTCTATAACTTTTTAATACGTACACTAAGGCTAAAACTAACAGTTATCTTAATACCCAGTAAACCAACCAATCATTTTCTTAATTAAAAAAAAAAAGTTTGAAGTTAGAGTCCAAAACCCCAAAAATATTTAATGTACGTACAAAGAAAAGCAGCAAATTCTAATATTCTCGTTTGATACTTTTGCTGGAAACACAAAAAAAACACCAAATATTTAAACAGTTTTCAATTTATGTCATTCATCTAATCAAATGCTGAGCTAATAGTTGTAGTTCTTCTCCCTTCAGGTCTGTCAGAAGTCGGGGGAGATCTCGTTGCTGAAGCAGCAGCTGAAGGACGTGCAGGGGGAGTTGTCTCAGCGCGTCGGGGAGATCGTTTCCCTCCGAGGTCAAACCCGAGAGGCCCGCGGTGAACTGACCAGTACCCAGGTGCTCCTGCAGGAGGCGCACGGCTCCACCCGCACACGCACCCTGGAGCTGGAGGTGTGCGAGAACGAGCTCCAGCGCCGCAAGAGCGAAGCCGAGCTGCTCCGGGAGAAGGTCGGTCGACTCGAGGGCGAGCTGGTTCATCTCAGAGATGCTCTGGCCAATCAGGGCCCGGGAAACCGACAGTGCCAGGTGTTCCAGGAAGCAGGGGAGCACATGTTGTCCTACGACAGCGACTCCGAGGCCCTGCAGCACATGAAGGCCCAGATGGACCGGATGAGGGCGGAGCTGACCTTCGAGCTGCAGCGGGCCGAGCAGCAGGTGGGAGGCTTCGAGGAGGAGCGGCGGGTGTGGCAGGAGGAGAAGGACAAGGTGATCCGCTACCAGAAGCAGCTGCAGCAGAACTATGTGCAGATGTATCGCAGGAACCGAGAGCTGGAGCTGCTCCTGCAGGACCTGAGTCAGGAGCTGGAGAGCCGGGAGGAGGACGAGGGCAGCGGCAACGAGATCAACTTCGATGAGGTCGCCGCCACGGAGATCTGACCCGCGTGTCTCCCCGGGTCGTTTTTTATTTGCACTACTGTCCGCTGAAACCCTTTCACCTACATGTCACAGATGTGTTGTGTGTTTGTGCTGTTGTGACTCTGCAGAGACGACAACACACTCTGCCACTTTAGTTCTGCCCCCGGTTCCACTTTAAAAGCCAATGACCCCATTAGTCCAGGCAAAGTAGCGTTTTACGACCGACTAATTGTAAAAGAATTTTTTTCAGCATAGATTATTTCTATGAGGTGTCCAGAACAACATACTAAAAGTCCTAAGAAATCCCAGTTGAGGAAATATGTTTAATTCTCATCAATGTGCCAATAAGGCAACAATACACCCCAAAAAGACTATTTTTTTCCTTTACTCCAATCAAAATAAAACTTTACACAATGACAGTAGCAATGAAACGTAACATTTTTTGTATTACAAGATTCTTTTGAAATGAATTTGACAAGCACATGAGCTCCACACTTATTGAATATGTCCTAATTTGCATAGGCAAACACCATTCATATGTATTACAAATACATACATAAATTCATTTTCAAAGAAACTTGTAATACAAAAAATGTTACGTTTCATGGCTACTTTCATTGTGTAAAGTTTCATTTTGATAGGAGTAAAGGAAAAAAATAGTCTTTTTGGGGTGTATTGTTGCCGGGCCTTATTGAAACACATTGATGAGAATTAAACATATTTCCTCAACTAGGATTTCTTAGGACTTTTAGTATGTTGTTCTGGACACCTCATAGAAATAATCTATGCTGAAAAAAATTCTTTTACAATTACTTCTATTTTTGGCTCCAAAATGGGTTACTTTGCCTGGACTAGTCCTCCAGCCTCAGTCCTCTGTCCGTCCACTAATGTCTGTCTCAGTGTTTGCAGCGACCGACCTGACGTCAGGGTTCTGATCCTCGTTCACAACTCTACACAGATCTGTTGTGCATGAGTCACGTCGGCCTGTCAGCCTGCTGAGCTCCAGCTCCACACACTCAGCTGTGAATGTGAGATTCCACACGCTCTCTGTGATGTGGGGAGAATTCTGTTGTTTTTCATTTTCTGAGAAGTTAAACAGGAGATGTTCTCAAAATGCGTCAACTTCCTTCCCTCAGGAAGACAGATTATTGAATCAGGACAAACGAGTGAGGCGTAGACTGTAAATAAAGATGTTCAACGTGTTTCCACTTCCTCCAACCATCTGGGAAATGAAGCCAAACACTTTGGGAAGCTGTCATGGCGTCCATCTTTATATACACTCTAACACTTTAAACAGAATTCGTTCCTGGTCTAATGTTGACTGTATGACTGTGTGACTCTAATGTTTTCATTTGTTCTGTCACACTCGGTGGAAATAAGATCTTTACAGTCTAATAATGTAATAAAAACAAATACTCAAGTCGCCTTCAAACCATCTCTTCACTCATCTGACGTCAGAAATCACTTTTCAGTGTAAAAGTGGCCGATGTGGATAAAGATGTACATACGCTAATTTTATGACGTGTTTATACTGTTGATTGTGATGTTGTTCCTGTTCTAAAGAATAAAAAGGCCTTTCTTACAGCCGGTGTTGAGTTGGAGAGCACTTGTGTTACTTAATAATATCCAAGATGGCTCCGGTGAGGGAGGGGATTGTCTCATTTCATAAAGATATATATATATATATATATTTAATAACGCTCTCTCCTTTTTCAAATTCAATCCTGGTAAGATCCTTGAAAAAAAACCTACTTAAATTGAATCCATGTTTCCAGTAAAACAAATATACGTGTAATAAATTAATACAACACCACGTCCACATAGACTTCAGCGAGAGGTGAATGTTTTATTTCACCAGATTAAATACACAATTCTGACTTTGTTGACCTGAGTTTTCACAGTGTGACGAAGTATTAAAACCATAATGAAGAGAACATCATTCAAAGACATCGAGAATAAGGTCCCAATCGATATATGAAGTCAAAATATGACAAAGTTAATTTGGTTACAAAAAAGTATTTTTACTTCTGAATTTCTATATTCTTGTAAATTAAGATTTACTTTCATGATAGTACGACTTTATTTGCGGAATATAACAACTTTATTCTTGAAATCTCAGATTTTTGGCCCCTTTAATTGGCTTTAATACTTTTTAAGTTTAGTCAAACTTCAGTATTTACAGTTGTATCTGGTGTGTAATCCTCCCCAATGGCAGTTTGGATTATTTAATAATGTATACAATGTTTTTTAAAGGTTTGTGTTCAAAAATATCCTTCACATCCTGCAGCACAGATGTTTCTGAGCAGCTCATGTCTGCCACCTAGAGGTCAAAGCTGTGCTTTCAGTCCACAGGGCTGTTAAAGGCACTCGGGCTACAGTTTGTCATCCTACATATTTAAAAAGTCCAGAGCACAGACGCACACTGCTGATCCATGACACGTCTACTTGTGTATCTTTCCATACACTGATGAATGTTAACACAACGTAAAAAGAAACCCTTCGTTGTGATAAACCGACGTAAAGGCATCAGGAGCATCTCTTCCTTCAGGATCGAGTCTTGTTCCTCCTCTGAATTCATCGGCTTAATTCTCCTTGTGTCCCATGAGCTGCTGCCTCAGCTCCTCTTCCACTCCTCAGCTCAGGAATCACCAGCATCTGTGGCGTCACTTTAACAAAACGCCATGACCCTGGTCCCTGGTCCCTGGTCCCTGGTCCCTGGTCCCTGGTCCCTGGTCCCTGGTCCCTGGTCCCTGGTCCCTGGTCCCTGGTCTCTTGTCTCTGCTCAGCGGCGTGTTCAAGTTTCCCGTGTCCCTCTGGGTTTGGATCTAAGTTCTCCATGTGCATCCCCGTCTCCTCTTAAACGGGTTTGGGGACTTTGACCACAAACACCATGGGGTCTTTGGCCTTGTTGCTGAAGGCTTTTCGGATGATGTCGACGGCGTGCGGATGTGTCACCGCGTGTAGGGAGACGCCGTCCACCGACACCAGCTCGAATCCAGCCTGGAGACACGAGACAGAGGCTCAGGTCAGAGGAGACGATGGAAGAGGGAAGCAGAGAGCCTGCAGGTCTCAGAAGAGGAATTCACTTCCCTCAAAATCTTTAGAAGGCATCACACAGTCTTCAGTTTAAATCACACAAGTCTTAATATATACGTTTATAACTTAAATGGCACGAAGCACAACACATTCCCCCCCCCCCCCCCCCCCCCCCGAGGCCGTGGAGTTACCTTGAGCACTTCACAGGTGGAGGCGGCTCCTCCAGGAAAGATCTTCTCGATCTTCACCACCGGCTGAATCTTGGACTCCATCCCTCCAGATATACTGATGCCTGCAGCGTCAACACAACAGCAGCGTCAACACAACAGCAGCGTCAACACAACAGCAGCGTCAACACAACAGCAGCGTCAACACAACAGCAGCGTCAACACCAGAGGTGTCAAAAGTATTCACATTCATTACTCAAGTAGAAGTATAGATACTAGGGTTTAAAAATACTTTTGTAGAAGTTGAAGTATCAACTCAAGCTTTTTACTTAAGTAAAAGTGTAAAAGTATTGGTTTCAAAACTACTTAAAGTATATAAGTAAAAGTAATGTAAGGGAAAAAAAAATTCCATTAAGGACAAACTCTTAAGCCGCGTCTCAGGGGCCTATAGTGCACTACCCCCCCTCCTCCAAAAAACACATTTTTCTAAAGGCCATTATGACTATAATGTTATATTAAAATGTTATGTTGAAAAATGTGGGATGCACTAGGCTACCTGTTTGAACTGCAAATATGCCCATTGAAAATTATACAATTTTATTACAATGAAACTACATATATTGTTGGAAGAGACCTTTGGACTCAACACTACCAATAATCAAACTTGACTATCTAGAGGAAGTAAAAGTCGTAACAAGGTTGTGTTGCCTTTTTTTGTGTGTGTTTTTGAACGATGACAAACCGGAATGAAAACAAGCCAAAATTAAATAGGAGTAACGAGGCTATTTTTTAAATGTAAGGAGTAGAAAGTACAGATATTTGCGTGAAAATGTAAGAAGTAGAAGTAAAAAGTCGTCTGAAAAATAAATACTCCAGTAAAGTATAGATACCCAACATTTCTACTTAAGTAAGTTAACGAAGTATTTGTACTTCGTTACTTGACACCTCTGGTCAACACAACAGCAGAGTCGGTCACGTGTTTTAGATTTTGTGGATCTACGGCACATTTGTACCGGTCACCTGGTTTGGTATGAAAACATTTGTTTGCTGTGCGAACTCAAGTATTGTATGTTTGTGTACATGTATTTTTCAGTTAAGAAAGGTAGACACTAAAGATGTACAAAACTGAAGTGCAATAATATAAGAGTGAAGACTATTGTGTACTTAATAAAGAGATCAGGGAGGTTAGTGTGTAGAATCTGTACCTCAGCTGAAAATATTCAATTTACTGCTCGTGTTTATAATAAAATCATTTTAGGTCAAATGTTAAACAGCCTGTTACCATCACAAACCAATATTTTTACTAAATACTTTCTATATCTTGAAGTCTCTAGACATATCTGTACTTCCTGTCACTGGCCAGAAATGAATCCAGAGGTGGTGGCGGTCTGGTATCAAGGTCCCGCCTTCCGCTGTCATGAAGGATCATGTTTATTTTTCATAAATGAAATGATGATGTGTGATCGTTGGACTTTGGCTCCGTTACCTAACGACTGTTTGGTCTTGGAGATGCTGACGGTTTGGAGGTCGTACTCCCGTCCGGCGTCCGGGCCGTGGCGTCCGTTCACCTGTTCGCTCACGACCTTCCGATCGGGACTCGAGCCGAACACCTGCGACAGCAGCGGCCGACTCCTGCGAGCGACGCCCTGC
>NC_083656.1:1525139-1562639 GCF_963576545.1 Limanda limanda | reverse complement strand
TAGATAGATAGATAGATAGATAGATAGATAGATAGATAGATAGATAGATAGATAGATAGATAGATAGATAGATAGATAGATAGATAGATAGATAGATAGATAGATTACTTTATTCATCCCCAGTATAGTAATTATACCAATATAATAGCAGTATATAGTAATAATGGCAGCAACAGTATATATAATAATAATAATAATAGTAATAGTAATATAATAATAATAATTATAACATGTACACATGTATAAATATGTGTATATAGACTTATATATACAAAGAATATACAGAGAGTATGATATAATATATGATATATAGTAGAGGTATGAATATAAGTATTTGACTATACAATAGATAATATAATACACTATGAGTGTAAGAATATGTAGACAGAGTGTGCAGAGTGAGACATTTCTTCATCTTATTAATAATAATAATAATAATAATATGAAACCTTCACCACTTCAAATACATTGGAATAAAGTAACCCGTAAGAAAGATATGGGTTCCTCTTACCTGACCTCCCTCAGCAGCAGCAGCTTTTCCGGCCGGTCCAGCACGGCCAGCAGGTGGCGTATCAGGTTCTCCACCGACCGCTCTGCTGTGTACTGCAAGGGTCATGATTAAAGTGATACTGCACCAACACACGTTTGAGCTGTAAACAAACGTATATGATTGTTTTCGAATCAAATACATTAATGTTGGTTTTAATGTCACATTTATGATCAAATTAACTTTAAGAAATACATAATGTTTGTTCTAAACGCCACCTAGTGGTTCAAATGAATGCTTTTGTAGAGTCAACCATAGATATCATATATAAACACTAGATGTCTCGGCCGTGTTGCCGGCGAACAGAATCGAACGTCACCACATGGCGGCCATCTTGCTGCAGGCGGCTCGCTCAACCATAACATTGTGTTGTAGTGGTGCGTACTTTTTAAATAACCATAACTTACTCAATTTTCAACCGATTTTTCAACTGTTTGGTTTGTCGTCAGAGATGTAGCTATGACACTGCATACTTATGAATAATTATGTTATTTTTCTTAACAATTTAATAATTTATGCAATGTCATAACTCATCTCTGACGTTTATAACAAACCAAACAGTTGAAAAATCGGTTGAAAATTGAGAAAGTTATGGTTATTTAAAAAGTACGCACTACTACAACACAATGTTATGGGTGAGCGAGCCGCCTGCAGCAAGATGGCCGCCATGTGGTGACGTTCGACTCCATTGGCCGAGACATCTAGCCTTATATATGTCTATAGTCAACTGTTTGTAGCTCGACAACCTGACACATGTGAAGTTCCTCTTTCAACCACCAGGCTGACAAAAGACACCAGTGATTATCTAAACTTAGAACGGTGCAGAGGTCGTCGCCACAGAAGCTGAAACCTTTTCGCTCTCCGTCCGGTTCCGGCTGTGAACTGATGCTCTTACCCGCCGGCACGTGGCCATCACCGCAGCCACCTCCTCCTCGGGCAGCAGCCGGCACGCCATGTCCTCCACCACCCGCAGCATCTCTGGATTTGGCATCGCACCGAGCTTTCGACTCTCTGGAAACCAGAGCAGAAGGACGTTGGTGTAACTTGTAAATCTAGATCACATTCACACGAGTGGATCAGATCTGTGATGAAGGACACAAAGACCCAGCTACCTTTGCTTGTCTTGTCTGTGGACGGGGACTTGGAGCGCCCCCTGGAGGCGTCTCTCCTGCGCCCGGCCCTGAGCAGCAGGTTCACGAAGGTCCTGGAGCGCTGCAGGGGGCTCTTCTCCTCCGGCTCCTTCCCTTTCTGCTTCTTCTCTTTCTTCTGCGTGATTTCTACGACGGGACACCAGCAGAAGGTCACTTCATCCGTTCGGCCGCTCCATCGTGTTTTTGAAATCTCCGTCCTCACCTGCCACGGTGACCTGGCTCTGCGACCTGCTGATGAGGCGGCCGGGCGCGCTGAGAGCCAGCAGCGTGGCCGTCTTGGGCGAGTCCTTCCTCCCGCTGTCCTCCTCTCCGCGGATCAACGTGTCTCTGAGCCGGGTGGTGCGTCCCAGGCTGCGGGTGGTGTCTGCACCCGTCCTCTGAGGGGGGGGGTCCGTCTGGATGGCGGTCTCGGTTCGCTCGGACTCGAACCTGGACACAACCACGACTATGAGCATGTTCACACGTGTACTAGTTTCTTGCTGGTGCCTGAAGATGATAAACTCAAATGTGGGAAAGTAAGGACACGACCCCTGACCTCTGGTCCTCGGTGGAGATGGAGACGTCCACCATGTCCGAGCCGAAGGGCAGGCTGGGGGGGAACATGACCTGCGACAGGCCGCTCAGGGAGCTGACCGGCGTCCCGGACGACAGAGACGACAGAGACGAGTTAGAGTCTGAACCCTGGGACGAGGACGTCTGGGGCCCGTTGGACACTGGAAGGAAAACAAGAAGGATCCGAGTGAGACGGAGAACTGGTCCCAACTGAAATGGATTTCTAGACCCTGAGACGGATACATACACTTGTTGAGCCACCTGTACTCAGCCACCATCTCCTTGTAGGCCGGGTATCGTCCTGCTTCCTGTCCAGAGATGGCCGCAGATATGCAAATGAGATACAGTAGAGCGCTTGAAACTTTTATGGGACGGCTATATTTGATAAAGAGTAACCGGAGACACACACACATCCTTACACCTCCTCTGAAGGGAAGCACGTTTCCCTTCCTGACTTTCTCGTAACCTCTGACAGTTGCGATGGTTTCTAACTCCACCCCCACCCACCCCCCCGGCTCAGTTTGCACGCCGCCCAGCGAGGGACGCCGAAACACCGGCTCCGCTCTTCCATCAGCACCTGATCCCGGCCGCCTGGTGAATAATGCAAACGCTCTGGCTATTTTCTCACAGCGTGAAACCGGAGCTCCAGAATATTACGGCTGCACGCCAGCTGTCGGGCCTGATGCACAAACCACCGCTGGGCCGCGACGCGTGAAGTCCGTGTTACAAGACATGTTTGTTCCTTCTGCATCAACCTCTTTCAGTTTGAAACGGACAAATAGTTTCTCTGGTGTCTGTTGAGATATCTATGTTTTGTTTTCTACCTTATGAATATATTCTACTATATTTTACCTACATTATATCCTGTGAATCAATATTAGCTGTGTGGTCTATAGAATTAACAATATTACAACTGTTTCTTTTATCCTGGAGTGATACATAATTTCTGGACTCAGATACAGGGTCAAACACAGAGTGCAAACATTTGAGTGTTAATCTGACTGCAAAGTGCAATTTGGGGAAAGCGTGAGAAGGAAAATTCATCTTGAGATTTGAGATAATGAAAGCACGGATTCTCAGGAAGGAGAGAGGATGTGCCCGGACTATAACAAAGAACCATTTCATGAATTATTATGGGGAAAACATATGAAATCCTCCTCTAAGGTCTAACCTGCTGGGTCTCTCCACTGTAAAAACTCCCTGTTTGATAAAGGCACAATATTGAGAGACACCTGGTGGAGTGGACCTTCTCTCAACAATGATGTGCTTGCAAAAACTGCACTTTGAGAGATAGTTCACATCTGGCCAATCGCTGAGTGTCCTGAAGAAAAGAACCAACTCTGTGTTGGACTGTGTATCTTTTACAAATACTGTGGACTTGGTAAAGTGGGGGCTTCTTCTCGACATGATCCAGTGACCTGGTGACGTGTCCGGCAGAACCCCAGAGACTCTCTGTAAGTATTGTTCTTATACAATAAACGTATTACTGGGAGACTTTTGAACACTGGACTTGTCTAATTATTAACCTTTCCCACTTGAACCTGGAATCAACGAACACGCTGTCTGGTCCAGAAGGGACCGGGCTCAACATGTCACATCAACAAAACCATGAACTTCAGGTGATATTTGTTCTCATATCTTCTGCTCTGACCTCGGGACAAACTGGGATTGTGTCTGCAGTGTAAAAGGCCAAAGGTCACCTTGATGGTCAGCATGACGTGTGTGTGGCTCTTCAGCACCTCCACCGCGCTGCTGTGGCTGATGTCCTCAAAGCTCAAGCCGTTGGCGTCCAGGATCTGATCCCCCATCTTGATTCCGTTCTGCTCGGCCAGACCCCCGGGATCCAGTCTAAGACAACGAGACAGGAGCCAAACAGCTGAAGAAAAACCAGTTCACCCACTGGTTGACATCGAGCACACAAACCAGACAACGCTTCACAGCACACGATGCATGAAGGAAGATTCAAAACCATTCATAAAACTGAAAGGAGCTGGACCAGGGTTTCAAGTGAATGAAGCTTCCTTATGAAACCACATTTAAAAAACCACCACATCCAGATCTGTTCTTGGATCTGAACCAAATTGCACAAACTCCAGAATATCAGTTCCCTAAATATGAGATGGAGAAAATGTCAATAACCTTTCACAGTGTTAAAGAAAGTGATAATGAAACCAGGATCTGATTCTTTGTTCCGATCAGATCTGTGTCTCGTCCTTCGATCACCTACTTAGATAGATTACTTTATTCATCCCCGAAGGGAAATTAAGTCGTCATAGCAGCCGGTATATTTGAATACAATAAAATACAAAACAATAGAATGAAATAAAAAATATTGAGGTAGAAAGAATAAAAACAGAAACACAAGATAAATAGGTAGATAAGGTGGCAAGATGATGGTAATAGTACTGATGATATGATGGTAATGGTATTGTTAGACAGTATATAAGAATAGTACAGTATATATAGCATATAATATAACATAATATATATTTATATATGATAGTAATTATACCAATATAAAAGCAGTATATGGTAATAATGGCAGCAACAGTATATATAATAATAATAGTAATGGTGATATAATAATAGTAATTATAACATGTACACATGTATAAATATGTGTATATAGACTTATATATACAAAGAATATGCAGAGAGTATGATATAATATATGATATATAGTAGAGGTTTGAATATGAATATATTTGACTATACAATAGGTAATATAATATACTATGAGTCTAAGAATTTGTAGACAGAGTAATAGTAGAGTAGTACTTGGAGACGTAGATCCCCAGACCGAACTCCTTCCCCCCCCGGATGTTGAAGCCGAGGCAGTAGTCGTCCGAGGTGGTGTAGAGGTGCACGATCCTCTGGAGGGCGGAGCCAGCGCTGGCCTCCGACGGCGTCCGCCCGCTCTCCTCCACCACCATGCGCCTGTGAATCAAGTCCACCCTGGAAAAACAAAAAACTCCACCATGATTATCCAACTTCACCAGATTCAATCTCAAATAGGGACGGGAATCAGCAGGGACCTCCCGAAACGATACTATCACGATACTTAGGTGGCGATAAGATATGTATTGCGATTCGATATTACGATTTCCTGGGATTTCTTTTGGTTATCTATTTTTTTTAAATACTTGACCATGGAAAAATGTTGAATCATAGTACAAATACAACACAGTCAAATTCACTTAGAGCTTTACAAGTTTTATTTCAAATATTAACATTAACTTAATGACTGCTGGGCAGCCAATAGAGAAAATAAATAAAAATGTTCCCTATTATTGTATAGCCCCTATCAACTGCACACAAACTGACAGATTAAGAAATGTAAGCCACCTAGGCTACTTTTAAACAATAAGTAAAAGATAAATTAAATAGAATGAATAAAAGTTTACTTAAAATATAAACTTTGAAATAAACAAAAAGTAGGCTATTGTTGTTTGCATGTAGGCGATGCAAAGCTAGTGCTTGGGTATGTTTAGATTCTTGTGCAAAAACAAGAGCTGGTCAACATGCTCTGGGCTGATGTTGCTCCCCCCATATATCCCCCCCGTATAAACCAATAAATATGTTTTTTTTTATTTAAAAAAAAAATCGATTTGGGACGCAGCATATGGATTTAAAATCGTCATTCACAAGAATCGCGATTTGTAACTGAATCGATTTTTCCCCCCATCCCTAATCACAACCCGACGACGGGTTTGAACTCCCGTCTCACCAGGTGGTCTTCTCTTTGGAGTAGCGGATCCCGGGGACTTTGCCGACTCGCCTCAGCACCATCCTCAGCCGGTCGTTTCCCGTCAGGACCTTCACGGCGCTGCTCATGGTGATGCTCTCCAGGCTGACGCCGTTCACCTCCACCAGCTTGTCGCCCACCAGCAGACCCGCTTCCTCTGAATCAAAAGAGTGAGAACACCGGGATGAGCTCGTGGTCGGAGCCACAGACGATCCCCTCTTAGAAAAAACGCATTTGTGGATCAGGCTCGTGTCAGCGGAGTCTCATAAGTCTCAAACACAAATGCAGCGAGGTTTACAAATTAAAAGCACTTTGTAAATGCAGGTCCAACAGTTTATATATGAATGTAACAAGCTCCAAACATGTATTTGATGAAGATGGCAAATACTTTTACATGCGTATATTTGTGAATTTTTTTTCTATTTGTGTGTGCATCAGAAATATGTTTATGAATCTTATGTTTTACATGGAATAACAGATATTTGTGTGTGCATTGAAAATGTATTTGTGTTTTGAGTCACATATATATATAAATCCCCAAATACATTTGTGGATCTTTTTTGCGCATGTATTCATTTCTGTGTGCATTTATTACTTATGAGACTGTTCTAGCTCCATATCGGGGGGGGGGAGGTGGTGCTTCCTCTCACCCGCGGTGCTGTGGTCCTCCACCTTACTGACGAAGATGCTGAGGCCGTGCTCGGAGCCGCCGCGCACGCTGAAGCCGAGCTTCCCGTCCACGCTCTTATCCACCGTGATGGTGTGGAGGTCCTCGCTGTCATCTCCACCTGAGAACATCACGCCATCATCACTAATGTCCATCAGGACTTCTCCATCTTCTGGTAAAGTGAACAGCAGTGGTTCCCTGGCAGCGTCCTGGTCGTCAGACGGTGACTCAGAGGTTTTTATCGACTGTAAATCCCTTTGTGGGCTTTTGAAATAAAACTCTCTCCACTTCCTGTCACTTTTCCTCCTGAGAAATGGCGGACACATATCAACAAGGCCAGGTGTAACAGGCCAAATTAACCCCCGCCCAAATTAAACCCGGGTATACTTTGGCCCTTAATTTACCTGTCAAAGCTGAACCCCCAAAAAATGTTGAAAAAGTAAGTAATTCTTGTGTATATCATTCAACACTACTGATATCATGGGGGTATAATCTGGCCTGAGGGGTATAAATTGGCCTAGGCCATAATATACCCGGGGTATAATCTAGCCTAGGCCACTTTAACCCCGGGTATAGTCCGGCCGGGGGGTATACTATGGCCTGTTACACCGGGACCCCCACCTCACTCGGACTTTTATTCCACCCCCACACCTCTAGGATGTGTTAAATTAACACATTATATCATATTATATTATACTGCATTACATTGCATATTGCAATATGACACTGTTCACTGTTTTGCATTTAGCATTTCACTTTTTACTTCACTTTTTATATCTTTTATCTTTTATATATTTTTATTCAGAAATGTTTATCTCAAAAATAAATGTTACTTTGTATAAATATTGGTAAACAGTGAGTAAATAAGAAGTAAACAGTGAGTAAATATATACTGGTTTCCTATTTTTTATTGCTCTCCTATGTGTGTTGTATTTATTGCGTTTTTATGTTTCTATGTTCATTGTTTGCACCAATAACCAGAGCAAATTCCTTTTATGTGTGAACGTACTTGGCAATAAAATACTTCTGATTCTGATTATGATTCTGATTCGGACACGGACTCCTGTCTGCACGGCGGCTTCTCTTTTGAGAATCAGTGGTGTCGTCCATCTTTATGTAAAGTCTTTATCTAGATGACTTTACCTGATACTGGCTGAGTAAAAACAATCTGCTACTAGTTCAACAGTTAAAGGTGCAGTTCACCATTCAGGTGAAAGGATCTTTTGGCAGAAATTGAATACATAAAATAATCCTACTGAGGTTTTCAATTGTGTTTTTTCCTCTAAATTGTGCAAAAGTGCTGCAGAACCTTTGTGTATAAAGATGTTTCATGATCTCACTCCATTACAGACCCTGACATTATTAGTGTGCCGTGAAGTCTACCACCAGTGGTGGGAAGTAACGAAGTAGAAATACTTTGTTACTGTACTTAAGTAGATTTTTCACATATCTGTACTTTACTTGAGTATTTCTTTTCCTGACGACTTTTTACTTTTACTCGTTACATTTGAACAAAAATATGTGTACTTTCTACTTCTTACATTCTCAAACTGGCTCGTTACTTGAGCAGCGGAGGTTGGCGCACCTCTCTCTCTCTCTCTTTCTCTCTCTCTCTCTCTCTCTCTCTCTCATCTAGGGTTCAAAATTTGTAAAATTATACATTATATACATTATATTCATATTGTTGTTATAATTTTTCAGTCAGTTGAGATAAATCTTGAGGAGAAACATGTTGGATTGTTTTGTGTCTGTAGGATTACTATAAAGAGCACTTTGCATTTTTAATTTTGGTACTTGTACTTTTACTTTTGATACTCAAGTATATTTCAACACCAGATACTTTTGATACTTAAGTACTTTTAATATGAGCTACTTTAAGACTTTTACTCAAGTCATTTTCTGACGGGTGACTTTTACTTTTACCGAAGTCACTTTCAGGTGAGATATCTGTACTTTTACTCAAGTATGGCTTTCAAGTACTTTATACACCACTGTCGACCACACCCGGCTGCTCCTCACCGTCCACCGGGGAGTTGATGAAGACGACCCGGCCCATGGGCGAGGAGGACCGGATCCCCCCCCGCCGCCGCTGCTCCTTCTTCCGTAAGAGGTTGCGTGTGGCGGTATGCGACCCCTGGGGACCGGGGGTGTGCGACCCCTGGGGACCGGGGGTGTGCGACCCCTGAGGACCGGGGGTCTTCTCCATAGAGCAGGAGGAAGGAGATCCTCAGGCTGCTCCGTGTGTCCTGGAACTACAACACACACACACACACACACACACACACACACACACACACACACACACGTTGATGAACTGTATAACACACAATGTACACAATCCTGTATCTATACAGTATTCATTATTTCATTTGCTGCTTCTTACAACACAAACAGTTGACTTGTGCACGTACTCTCATTCAGATTTACGGCATCCTCCTCTTCCTCACGGTCCACCACTATAATTCAACTATATTTGATCTTTAACTTTCCTTGTTTGTGTTCTACAGCCCCACCGATTTGTCGTCACAAATTATTCTGTATTTGTGTGATTGTGTTGTTGTGACAAAGCGGACTCACCCTCGCAGGTTGCTGTGCGACGTGACCTCTGACCTTCTCCATCTCTGCCCATGTTGCATGTCTCTCACCTGTCGGAGTCTCAGAGCCACAGCAGCAGTTTGTAAACACACACACGTCAAAAACACACATTCAACAAAGCTCTGGACCTATTCTCTGTCTGTTATATAATTCTATCTTCCACTTTCTATTTTATTCTATTTTAATACTTCTGTTTGATCTCTTGTTTACTTCATCTGCTGCTGTGACAAGTGGATTCCCCCAGTGGTTAGTTTATCTAAGTTTATCTTATCTTGTCTTATATCTTCACTTATCTCATCTTATCATATCTTATCATATCTTATATCTTATATCTTATCTTATATCTTATCTTATATCTTATCTTATCTTATATCATATCTTATCTTATCTTATCTTATCTTATCATATCTTATCATATCTTATCTTATCTTATATCTTATCATATCTTATCTCATCTTATCATATCTTATCTTATCATATCTTATCTTATCATATCTTATCATATCTTATCTTATCTTATCTTATCTTATCTTATATCATATCTTATCTCATCTTATCATATCATATCATATCATATCTTATCTTATCTTATCTTATCTTATCTTATCATATCTTATCTTATCTTATCTTATCTTATCTTATCTTATATCATATATTATCTCATCTTATCATATCTTATCTTATATTATCTTATCTTATCTTATCATATCTTATCTTATATCTTATCTTATCTTATCTTATCTTATCTTATATCATATCTTATCTCATCTTATCATATCATATCTTATCTTATCATATCTTATCTTATCTTATCTTATCATATCTTATCTTATATCATATATTATCTCATCTTATCATATCTCATCTCATCTCATCTCATCTCATCTCATCTCATCTCATCTCATCATATCTTATCTTATCTTATCTTATCTTATCTTATCTTAACTTATATCTTATCTTATGTGTGGATCTTCACAGAGAAACTCGCAGTGGTTTGTCTCCGCAGGTGAGAAAAAGGATTTAATGGTTTTATTTAGCTCAGACTTGACCCACTTAAGAGTCGGGAAGTCACATGGTACCGGTTACCATGGTTACATGTCACTAACTTAACCCGTGATAACAGTGTCCTCATGGTTTCTCACTCACCCCCCCACAAACATTCCCCACTGTCACGGTCAAACCACATTTTAATGAATTTTCCTATTTTCAACCAGAGAACCTTCCCCTTGTTGTTCAGCGTGTTTTCAGAAATGAGAAATGAAAACACTCACCACATGTTTCAGCTCAGATGTTTGATCCTGAAGGAAAAACGAGAGAATGAGGAGCGAACATCCTTTAAATCCATCTCAGGTTCAGTTCGAGTCCACCTGAGAGAAAGCTGCAGAAACGAACTCTCACCTGCCCCCCCCCCCACCCCCCCCCCAGAACACCGGGATTGGCTGGCCCAGGTGGGAGCATTTGATTGGAGGAGTGACATATCAATCAACCTGTCACACGAGTGAGGAGGTTTTCAAAGACTGAGAAGAAGATTCATTTATTGTTTCTATCAGTGGTGGGAAGTAACGAAGTAGAAATACTTTGTTACTGTACTTAAGTAGATTTGTCACATATCTGTACTTTACTTGAGTACTTATTTTCCTGACGACTTTTTACTTTTACTCGTTACATTTGAACAAAAATATGTGTACTTTCTACTTCTTACATTCTCAAACTGGCTCGTTACTTGAGCTTGAACTTGAGTTCTCTCTCTCTCTCTCTCTCTCTCTCTCTCTCTCTCTCTCTCTCTCTCTCTCTCTCTCTCATCTAGGGTTCAAAATTTGTAAAATTATACATTATACATTATATTCATATTGTTATAATTTTTCAGTCAGTTGAGATAAATCTTGAGGAGAAACATTTTGGGTTGTTTTGTGTCTGTATAGGATTACTATAAAGAGCACTTTGTATTTTTAATTTTGGTACTAGTACTTTTACTTTTGATACTTAAGTATATTTCAACACCAGATACTTTTGATACTTAAGTACTTTTAATATGAGCTACTTTAAGACTTTTACTCAAGTCATTTTCTGACGGGTGACTTTTACTTTTACCGTAGTCCCTTTCAGGTAAGATATCTGTACTTTTACTCAAGTATGGCTTTCAAGTACTTTATACACCACTGGTTTCTATTATTTACTGTGTTCAATCCTTCTGGAAACACTTTTTAATCCATAAATGTGAATTATTTTTATTTTCTTTGAAAGTTATTGAAACGCAGACATTTGAATTCTGAATCGAATAACATATATCCTCATTGTGAATCTCATCTTACTTTCTTATTTTACCTAATTTCTCAGGGAAATCAGTGAAAGTGATAAAACTATTCTTGACAGGTTATCTTCCCACTACAGTAGTTTGTGTAATTCTGCTAAAAAACAAACTCAGATGGAAACAACCTGGTGGAGGTAATTATTTCAAAAGTAACAGATTCTCACTTTTAACAGTTTTGTGAGAAAAGTGTTTTGTTTTAAGCCCCTGGTTCAGTCGGGGTCTGTCTGTGGAGTTCTTCCTCCTCCAGTCCAAAGACGTGGCTTGGTTAATTGACTCTAAACTGACTGATAGTAGAAATGGTTTCTATACAGTCTATACACACACACACACACACACGACTGTGCCCCACCTCTCACCCAGCGTCAACTCCCCCTCCGACCCCTCAAAGAATAAGTGCTAGAGATATTAGATGATGGATGTATTTGCTTTATTAGTCACAGGTCACAGTCTCTTGGCTCCATAGACACAATGGGATCACAGAGTAATAAAGGGAAACTGAGATGTTAGATATCAGGTCTGCTCCCTCTGTTGAGTTTAAAGACAGACCTTCATTAATGCTCAGATCCTCTTCCACACAGTCGTATCCCAGAATGCATCCTGGTTTCCCAGAGAGATGTTTTTCTGCTTCTTTTTTAATCCACAATACAAAGGGTTATTTCTTCTCTATTGGCAGAAGCTCCAGTTGGATTCTTCTGGCAGCTTTGATGACGTCTTCAGTATCGACTTTGTCTCCAAACTCAATCTCTCTGTGCTCCAGAAGAATTCCCTGACAACAGAAAGGAAACAGTGAGAGAAAACTCATTTTATTTCCTTTTGGGATCATTTGTGAAGACGGACGTTACCTGCTGTCCTGTCCCGATGACGAAGACCCCACCGAGGACAAAGCCCTCTCCCAGAAGGTTTCCCATGAAGCCCCTTCTGAAGGCCCTCAGGCCGTTCACCCACACCCCGACACGCAGGAACGCCAACAGACCCAACTTCCTCTCAAGGGGTCCGTAGAAGCACTTCTGTTGTGAAGGCACACAAACCAAAACCCCTGGAGTCAATCACGCCCAACCGAACCGATTCCACACACGTCCCGACTGACAATCAGGGTATTTACCAGGAGAAATACTGGCTGGATCTGGTTTGAACTTCCAGAGGGACACAGACACAATAAACCAATTCACTGTCCCACCTTTTCATCCAAGAAGATCTCGCCCTCGAAGAACGGCCTGAAGTCCTGGACCTCCATGCCGACGTCCTCCTTCACCACCGCGTACAGAGGGACCCCGAGCTGGTCCAGCTGCGGCTTCAGAGAGGACAGCTCTGCAGCCTCCTGCAGAACATCTGTTATGTTAAATCCTCAAAAGATGCTTTCTATCATTCTAGGTTCTTATCACACTGATGCACGTTCAAATGTTCTGATCGTGGCGTTCCTTCATATCCAAGATGTTTTAGTTTCATTTCTGAACAGTGGGAGGAAGTGGAGACATTGATATGTGACACATGATATGTGTTCATATAAACCATATTGATATTATATATCATTTTATACAATAATATTGTCTTTTGCACACTCTGTCTACATATTCTTACACTCATAGTATATTATATTACCTATTGTATAGTCAAATACTTATATTCATACCTCTACTATATATCATATATTATATCATACTCTCTGTATATTCTTTGTAAACATAAGTCTATATATACATATTTATACATGTGTACATGTTATAATTACTATTATTATATCACTATTACTATTATTATTATATATACTGTTGCTGCCATTATTACTATATACTGCTTTTATATTGGTATAATTACTATCATATATAAATGTATATTATGTTATATTATATACTATATATACTGTACTATTTTTATATACTGTCTAACAATAACATTACCATCATATCATCAGTACTATTAACATCATCTTGCCACTGCACTTTATCTGCCTATTTTATTTTATTTTATCTTGTGCTTCTGTTTTTTATTCTTTCTACCTCAATATTTTTTATTTTATTCTATTGTATTGTATTTTATGTATTCAAATATACCGGCTGCTATGACAACTTAATTTCCCTTCGGGGATGAATAAAGTACTCTATCTATCTATCTATCTATCTATCTATCTATCTATCTATCTATCTATCTATCTATCTATCTATCTATCTATCTATCTATCTATCTATCTATCTATCTATCTATCTATCTATCTATCTATCTATCTATCTATCTATCTATCTATCTATCTATCTATCTATCTATCTATCTATCTATCTATCTATCTATCTATCTATCTATCTATCTATCTATCTATCTATCTATCTATATAACCAACTTGTGGTGCTAACCAACTAGAGAATAATTTTGGAAATCAAGAATTTGTGATCGCCCCAAGTTCCCAAAATATGTTTATAAGAGAAGAGGATGTCTAGAATGAGAATAATGATGATTTAGAATCACCACTAAAAGATCTATGAAGGACACGGTGGAAGGAGATTTTTTTTCTAGGTTGTGTAATAAGGTTTTTTCTTCATCACAAGTCGTGTTGTCGTTTGCAGAAAAAGATCCGTTTGGCTCCTGGAGCAGGGAAATGATAATCAAAGAATATTCTCACTATACAGATCATTTAAATTTAGCCCTAGGAAGTCTTGTGGCGTGTGTGTGTGTGTGTGTGTGTCTGTGTGTGTGTGTGTGTGTGTGTGTGTCTGTGTGTGTGTGTGTGTGTGTGTGTGTGTGTGTGTGTGTTACCTCTCTGCACAGAAATCACCCAGGCCTCCGCACTGCCATGATGACAGCTCCAGACTTCTCCCACAGACATTTAGCTCTCAGGGTTTTCAGCTCTGACGCACAGAGGAGGTGAAAGAGAGAAGCAACAGATTTACACGTTACAGTTCTGATCTAACCCACTTCATTAGAATCTGTAGAATCACGCGTCACATATACTATAGCAGTGGTGTATAAAGTACTTGAAAGCCATACTTGAGTAAAAGTACAGATACCTTACCTGAAAGTGACTTCGGTAAAAGAAAAAGTCACCCGTCAGAAAATGACTTGAGTAAAAGTCTTAAAGTAGCTCATATTAAAAGTACTTAAGTATCAAAAGTATCTGGTGTTGAAATATACTTAAGTATCAAAAGTAAAAGTACAAGTACCAAAATTAAAAATGCAAAGTGCTCTTTATAGTAGTCCTATACAGACACAAAACAACCCAACATGTTTCTCCTCAAGGTTTATCTCAACTGATTATATCTCAAAATTATAACAACAATATGAATATAATAATATAATGTATATAATGTATAATTTTACAAATTTTGAACCCTAGATGAGAGAGAGAGAGAGAGAGAGAGAGAGAGAGAGAGAACCAACCTCCGCTGCTCAAGTAACGAGCCAGTTTGAGAATGTAAGAAGTAGAAAGTACACATATTTTTGTTCAAATGTAACGAGAAAAAGTAAAAAGTCGTCAGGAAAAGAAATACTCGAGTAAAGTACAGATATGTGAAAAATCTATTTAAGAACAGTAACAAAGTATTTCTACTTCATTACTTCCCACCACTGTACTATATATACAGTCTATGGTCACAACCACATGCTTCTTCTCTGTCTCACCTCCTCTGAGGGTTTTCAGCTCAGCTCCCTCCAGATGTTGCAGAGTGGCCTTCAGCGGTGGAGTCAGGAACATGTCGGTGAGGAGGTTGCTCACAGCGGTGATGAGGCCGAGGACAGACGCCACCAGGCTGGACACGACTCCCACGGCCATGTCTCTGTCCTCCGTGCAGCAGGACTCGAACCCCCGGCTCTGATCCTCGCTGTGGTTCCACTCCCACAAGTTTTATACGACCACAGGACCTGATTGCACGCAGCTGTGTGATTCAGCCTCCGCCTCTGGGCCAGAGTTCAGCTGGGAAACTGCAGCGTCATGCAGGAAGGAGAAGGTTGAGCAATGAGCTGAGTCACGTGTCATGAGCTGGAGTTAATCTCATTATGGAAATCATCTTTACACAAGTTTAACAAACATTATTGTACATTAACATGACCGTCACCAAGCCAACAGGCTCCTTCTGAAATTAACAATTACTTAAATAATAACTATAACAAATAACTTTCGGATTAGAGGAATCAAGAGGATTAAAATATTAAATGACAGACACGACTTTGCAACCTCGAAATCTCATTAAAAAAGTTAATTAAGACTTTAGAGTTGAAATAAGAAAGCCCCAAAAACATGAAATAAGAATAAAGCTTTATAAAACAATTGCAACTGAAAGATAGAAGCTTATTGAATTAAATATCTTCATCTGAACACCAAATAGTAGCTGCGAACTCCACAATCCATCGTGTCTCTGCCTTTTCTAATATCACGCTGCTGATTGCACAACACCTGACAAACACCATATTCAAACTAAACTTATCAACAACACAACAAGAAGTGACAAGAAGAAATGACAGAAACCATCTTTGAGAAAAAGTATATATTTATTATTGAAGGATAACAGTACAAATCCTAAAGTTTACATGTTTCATTTGTGTATTTATTCAAATGTTAAATATGGATCAGTGGCTGAAGGATCGTTAAACTCTGACTTAGTCAAGTACGATCCGTGTCATTTTCTTCTTCCTGAAAAGAAACACAGAACTTAGTGACAAATTATTCACACCTAAAAGATTAATGAGTAAAGAGCATAGATTATAAACTCATGGATCCAAGCAGGTTGTGAGTGTGAGAACATTTGAAACGGATCATGAATCCCTTTGGGTTCTTTACCTTCTCCTCAGCTTCGGTTGGATTTATCTCGTGTTCCTCTTGTGAAGTCACTGTTTCCTCGGCAGAGCGATCGGGGGTCTCACCTGTGCGTCGCCCGTCGGCCTGAGATGAGACCACAACAGTTACACGTCTTTCAGAACCATCTCCAGGATGTCTTCCACACCGCTGCCTCCTCTCAACCTGCTCTTCTGACTCAACAATGACACAATTAAGAGAAACAATCTGCATTTTACACAAGAGAATATCTTTAAGTGAATGTAGATTAATTAACATTGGAAACCTGATCCTGAGGAGCAGGAGAACTTGAGTCACGTGTCTCCTGGTCTTCTGTAGAAAAGAGATCCTCATCCTTCCGGGGTGAGGCCGACTCCACCGGGACGGAATCTGCAGGTTTGTCGGTTTCGTCTTCAGCAAACTTCTGGTAAAAATGGCGTGATGCACAAAATGAGTAGAGAGAAGTAGAGATCACGGAAAACAGTAATAAAGAGAATCCTGTCATCCTGCTCTTCTCGGCCTGAAACCTCTGTGCTTCCTTCACCTTCACACCTGAGGCCTCGCTGTCTACTGCCCCTCATCTGGTCCTCTTGTCTTAATCACCCTGTATCGCCTGCTTTGAATAAGGAAATCTGAAATCCTCATGTATACATATAATACAAATCAGCAGCACAGGTCTATTTCAGTAGCATCACCTTCTCTGGGTGCTCGGGGGAACCAGGGCCTTGATTCTCGTGTTGCTGCTCAGTTTGGTCTGGTTCTAAATCTTTGGCGTCTTGGATTTCGATTGTCGAGAGCGGTTCGGTCTGCTCGGGTTCATCAGCCGCCTGCAGGGGCAGCTGTGAGACAGAATAATGTGCGATAGAGTTTTTAAATGGTTGTTTTAAAGGAGACATGTGATGAATTTTCCCGTGTTTCTGTCCTCTAGGTTAAAGTTGTGCTCAGTGAAAGTCTGTGGTAAAGGGAGCTCCTTGTGTCACTGCTTCCTTAATAGGTCAGGGTTTAAAAACACATCGCTGCTGATTGGACAACACAGAGAGACACACCCACCAAACAAGACGGTATGTTTAATAAAAATGATCGAACTTTAACATCACAGTGAAATATCAGATTTATAGAGTTTAACATCTAATCATCTTTTCATGTGTTATGAATTTGATGCTGTGAAACAAACCATCCAGGTGAACAGACAGAAATAGTTTGGATGTAGTTTGACCGAAGACTCTGATCACCTCCTCTTTGTGTTCCTCCTCCGCCTGATTGGTGCTCGTCTCCTCAGCTTTCTCCTCTTCATCATTATCACGTGGCTCCTCCTCTGCTTCCTCTCCTGCTTGATCGCTCCTCGACTCCACCTCTCTCCTGTCGACTGGTATCTCTGTGGCCTCCCCTCCGAGGTCGCTGCTGAGGGTCTCAGTGAGGGTCTCTCTGAGGGTCTCAGTGGGGGTCTCAGTGAGGGTCTCTGTGAGGGTCTCTGTGAGGGCAGAGCTCACCTCCTCCACAGGTTGTCTCTCAGTTACAGTATCTGCAACCTGGCAGACAAACCATCTCCTTAGAGCATTTGACGCCCGTCATTTGACGGCTGTTTCCACACCATGCAAGGCGAGTCATGCACACACGTATCAGAATGAAGGCCACACCCATGCTCCACCACAAGCACATCAGCAAAGACCAGGAATCAACACCAACGGTCACAGGAAAGAGATTTATAAGGAAACTACAAATGATCAGGAAAGGAACCACCACCAGAAGCACACAGCTATGAGATCAACTTTATTTAAATCACCTCTTTTAAAGAGTCATTTTTCTGAGCTTCAGTATTCTGTTCATCTTCCCCGAGCTTCTTGTCAGGAGGAGGAGTGTTTGGTTTGTTGTCCTCAGAGGCTCCTGCTCCGTCTGGCTTCGGTGAATCGGCGCCTGCCGCCTTCTTTTCAGCGATCTGTGGAAGAGTTGATAATTACTAGAGTGTCACTTGATTTTCTGAACCTTCCTCTATCCTCCAATCATTCTTCTATTACTCTGGTATTTAGACATTTTCTTTAACGTCCCTGGGAATGATTCATTAATCTTGATGAAGAAATCTGACATATTTAGGGAACTGATATCCAAGAGTAATTTGAAGATAAGTCTTTACAATTTGATGTGACTGGATTAACTGGTTTTTCTTAACTTACTTTTTTTGATTCCTCCAAGGCCTTCAGCTCCTCTTCTCTGGCTTTTACCTTCTCCTTCTCCAGCAGCACTAATTGGGCCTTTTTCTGCAGATAAAAAAAAAAGAAAAAGTGGTTCAACGTCAAGAAAGGAGCCACTTACACTTCTGGACAACTGAAGAATAGTCGTCAGGAGCGTTATCATCCTTTCTTTTAATACTTCTTATGAGGCAGCTGTAGGATCTCCAGACGAGCAGCGTTGGTCTGTCAGTTTCTCAATCAAAGCTACAGGTGGAGGGGTTTTTACTACCATGGTGCCACCAGGTTAAATGGCTTTGCCGTGCTCAGCCTGAGGAGCTTAGACCGTCTAAGACTGTGTCATCCTTTACTCCAGCTCCTCAGCCTGTGTGAAGATCAGGGGCTGAGGCCGTGGTTGTGCCTGTAGATGTATGAGTGGAATCAGCTTCAGAGGTTTAACAAGGAGGAGCAGTGTTTCCCAGGATCAATACTTCCTGCTGGTGATTCAAGCGTGCATAATTAAATCTGCTGTCTTTTTAGATTAAAGGGAAACTATCACTTTAACTGACATTGTACAAATAAGCTCTTTGTTTTGTTTTTTATTATTTGTCCTCTTTGCTTAAGCACTTTGATTTGAAAGATGCTAAATTAAGTTATTATTTAATCTCTGGGGCGAAACCGTTGCTCTTTGTGTTTCTCAGCTGATTTAGTGAGATTCCTCTGGTGATCAGAATTGTAGTTTGGTCTCTGGGTTGTTGAGGAAGTGAATGAATGAATGTTTCCTCCTGGAGTTGTCAGCTTGTTGTGTGTAATGATGCCCCCTGGTGTCAGGAGGACGAACCAGCAACTTACCCCCTTCTCCTCCTGGACATTGGTGTTGTGTTTGAGGAGCCAGTGAGCCAGGCAGAGGACGGGGTTGACGGGTCGCTGCTCGGCCACCTCAGCCAGTCCGTCGGCCAGACACTTTCCCAGATGTTTCCGGATGTACTCGGAGTCCATGTTTGTTTCCTAACGTCAAGAAACAGAGGTGTTATTTGGGCCTGAGCACCGACAGCACTTTGATGAATTCCTCCTCGTCCATTGACCACAACCAAGTCAAACTCTCTCAGATAGTTCACAAGATATTGATGATGGAGTCTTATCAAAACTCTGAGTTCTCATCCAACACCATGTTAGTGGTTTGGCGTCAAATTCAAACGAGTCGCTGTGAATCACGAAATTGCTGTAACTTCATTGTACTTTGTTAATTTCCCTCAAACTACATGTGTGTAACAACAGCCCAACCCACATATCACCCTGAACTTGAGAGAACCCATTATTCATCATAAGGGAAAGCAATGCTGGACTAATGACACTGCCCTGAGGAATCCCATTTCTACCATATACCTTCCTGATAAAGCTGCTCAAACACTTACTTGAATAAACGTATCAAATATAAGTCTCTGATCCAATTATACGTCCGTCTATTGTGTCTTCTTCCTCTTCTGCATTCCCTGTTTTCCTTTATGAGACATCAAAGCCCGTCAACGTGTCTTTGATATTACAGCCGTCTGTAATATAAACAGATAAAGTAATAATGGATGAAGCGATTGATGGATTAAAGGCAGTGGCTCTGATCCAGCCTTGTGGAAGATGTCACCTGATTGGAAATCAAACCACAGACTCTCACGCAAACTCTAAGAGAAATGGACTGATGAAGGAAATTCCACAAACACAGCTGGTTGTGTCTTCCTGGTTTTCTGTTTCTGTGCTGTGTTTTAAATAAAGCTTTGACTCAACATCAACCCTTGTGATTGTTTTTATCTTTCTCTACAAGAATATTGAGTATACATACATATAACATCAAGCATCACATGAATAAATATATATATGTAAGTCCACTGTGCATTGTCCAATCAGCAACAGGCTTCATCAGAGCCAAGACCTGAACAGATCTATTCGTGTGTATGTAGTGATAGCGCCATCTGCCGGCAGCAGGAAGTAAACCTCGTTTTATAACTTTAATATTTTTTATTTTATTCTATTGTATTGTATTTTATTGTATTCAAATATACCGGCTGCTATGACGACCTAATTTCCCTTCGGGGATGAATAAAGTAATCTATCTATCTATCTATCTATCTATCTATCTATCTATCTATCTATCTATCTATCTATCTATCTATCTATCTATCTATCTATCTATCTATCTATCTATCTATCTATCTATCTATCTATCTATCTATCTATCTATCTATCTATCTATCTATCTATCTATCTATCTATCTATCTATCTATCTATTTACATTAAAACTTTCACCGTGATGTCTGCACTTGATGGCGTGGACCGTAATGTGTGATTAGTGGGCGTGGTCCAGTTTTTAATGTGTCGCTACATTAAGTTGTTCTGATCAAATGTCTTAGATAAATTACGAGATAAATAAAAACAAGCTATTTGCTGACGAGGTAAAGAGAAGAAGAGTAAACACGAACCTGTTTCACTCAGCGCCGCTGGAAGCTCCGCCCATCTTCTGTTTACAGTCTGAGGTCCGGATGTAGCGACCGTCTCCATGGTAACAGTGTCGCGTCCTTAATACTCCCCTCCTTCAAATCTACATTAAATAGTTCCTACTTCCTACTTCATCTACAACTGCTACTACTATTACTACTTAATAAATACTACGACTACATTACTACTTTATTGCTAATACAACTACATCTACTACAAATACATATAATACTAGTACAACTACAACTACTACTACTAAAATTACCATTTAAATAATAATGAATAACTAAAGATATCAAATTAAACATGATTATACACATTTTAATAGAATACACAATAAATAGAACACATATATTTTTTGAAATAAAATTGTGATTCTTACTTACATACTGGATAGTAAAAGTAAAAAGTATTTGATATCATTTTATTTTCTCCGTGTCCTGAAACAGGGGGGGGCGGGGGAGAGAGAGAACTGCAGCAGGCTGCGTTTCCAAGAAGTAGGTGACACCAGTTTACATTTGTAATCATAGATATCCTTTTCCGTGTATAATCATACCGCGCACCTTTCAGCCAAATATAGCCTTCACACCGACAGGGCGGCTCAGCCAATCAGACGCAGGCCTGGACCTCCAAGAAATGGAAGAAGTGTAAGTGTTATATTAATCCCTGGAGCCAGTGTTGGGTTTGTCACCTCGTCCATAGAAACATGAAGGTGTAAGATGGAGACGGACCAAATGATTCCAAACTTAAATTCAACTATGTTTTGGTTTCAGGTGCTTGTGCACAAATTGAAACATAATTATGAATATTATTTTTAAACTCACTGAACTGAGACACAACTAAACAGTTGATATTACCCATGATCCTCTGCTTCCTGGCTCAGAAGAGCTGCTGCTGTAACAAATCCACCAAACATTTTTCATATTTTAAAACGTTTCCTGCTGAAAATCTTTTTTTAAAGTTGCATAGTTTTGCTTTAGTTAAAATCTTAAAGAAAATTAGGGCCTCGGAGTTTTATATTAATCCTACAACTGGTGAAATCTTGCAGTTTAGTTTATAAGTGAAAGATAAATAGTTGCACCAAAGCACAATATGAGAACTATCAGTGAGATCATGCTGCCCTCTGGTGGCTGCAAGAGACTACAAAACTGCTCCTTAAATCTTTTATTGATTCCTAGTGAAGTTTCATCTCTAATTATTTGTGCGAAGAACTTTGTTGGAGGCCTTGTCTGTTGTATTCAAAATCACAGCTTCATCAGGTTCATCAAAAATTCTCGATGTCTGCGCAATGTCTACGAGAATAATGATAATATTATTGAATAATGATGATAATAACAAACGTATTAATATGTATAGTACCTACAGGTTTACAAAGTACTTCACAGAGATATTAACTGAATAAAAGTCTATATATTGTACAATATGTATACTTTCTGGTCACCAATGAAAATAATAACATTAAACTTTGAATATAGCACCTTTAAAAACACTCTTACAAGATTCTTAAAATGACTGAATGTATAAATGCTATATGAGATAGGGAAGTTTATCACTTTATAATAATAACACATGACTTTTCAATCAATTTTAATTTGTTTAGTACACTTCATACAGAGGTAGACTCAATGTACTTACGATAAAAACATAAAAAACATCAAATGCATATTAAAACAAAAAAATAAAATATATGAAATACTCGTACACTCATTGAACACAAGTAATCAGTCATTGATGAATTAACACATGATTAAGAAATACGTATTTAATGCACATTTAATGCAGTGCAATGAAAACTTGTGATGTTGTTATCATCATTATTTAATAATAATCATATAATTGTGTTGTCATCTGTGAGTGCAGGAGAAACGAGGTGCAGGGGGAACAGTGTACAGGTGGTGCAGGAGGAGCAGTGTGCACCTGCAGGAGGTGCAGGAGGAGCAGAAGGAGCAGTGTGCACCTGCAGGAGGTGCAGGAGGAGCAGAAGGAGCAGTGTGCACCTGCAGGAGGTGCAAGAGGAGCAGGAGGAACAGTGCGCAGGAGGTGCAGGAGGATCAGTGTGAACCTGCAGGAGGAACAGGAGGATCAGTGTGCACCTGCAGGAGGTGCAGGAGGAGCAGGATGAGCAGTGTGCACCTGCAGGATGAACAGGAGGATCAGTGTGCACCTGCAGGAGGAACAGGAGGATCAGTGTGCACCAGCAGGAGGTGCAGGAGGAGCAGAAGGAGCAGTGTGCACCTGCAGGAGGTGCAGGAGGTGCAGGAGGATCAGTGTGCACCTGCAGGAGGTGCAGGAGGAGCAGGAGGAAAAGTGTGCAGGAGGTGCAGGAGGTGCAGGAGGAGCAGGAGGAACAGTGTGCAGGAGGTGCAGGAGGAACATTGTGCAGCTGCAGGAGGTGCAGGAGGTGCAGGAGGATCAGTGTGAACCTGCAGGAGGAACAGTGTGCACCTGCAGGAGGTGCAGGAGGAACATTGTGCAGGTGCAGGAGGTGCAGGAGGTGCATTCGGAGCTCCGAGGCGGCAGCAGCAGGAGCCATCCCCCGGACTGAGCGCACGGAGAGGCGGGCAGACGCCAGCAGCTGTGCGGGAGGAGGACTCGGCTCCGCGGCTCCTCCGCTGAAGTGTGAAGGTCTGATCTGCTCCTTCCTCCGCTGAAGTGTGAAGGTCTGATCTGCTCCTTCCTCCGCTGAAGTGTGAAGGTCTGATCTGCTCCTTCCTCCGCTGAAGTGTGAAGGTCTGATCTGCTCCTTCCTACCTGGAGCGACTCCTCCGGTTTCAGTGCACAGCTCCACTCCGCGTCAGCAGCAGCTGTCCCGCAGCCACAGAGCTGGTCCTCACAGGCCGGACGGAGGACGAAGGCTGTTTGTTTCTCAAGATTCTTGGATTCTGTGGGAATATTTACCGTGCAAGGTAACCTCCTGATTTCAGTTTTCATGTGACTCCTGCATGAAGCTCGGAAACGGGAAAGTCTCAGGCTGCAGATTGAAGGATTAAACTTCTGAATGATTTGTGATGGTTTCAAGATTCGAATTATGCTCAAACTCCTTTTTCTTTTGAAAGACAGAACGTGGAAGGTTTTTATTTATTTGTTGGCTCTGAAAAATAATTAGTCGTGTTACCAAATAAATCAAATGCTGTTTTAAAAGCAGCACCTTTGTTCTAATAATAAACGTAGACCTGTAATGGAGCTTGGGTCAAATTTGGTATTGGTAGATTCATGACGTCTCAGCAGTGTTTTTAAATGTGTGCATGAGTGAGTGTGTGTTTGTGTTGTGAAGGTGATGTTGTGTCCAACATGTGTTTTTACTGCCACACTTGAACATCACCACAGGGCCATGTCCTCAACTGCCAGGTGAAGACTCCCTGGAGGCCAGAGAGATGCTCTCAGACCAGTTTCCTTTCCTGATTCTGTTTCTGATACCTGGACGAATCAGATACAGATCAGATATCGATGCATTTACAAACTCCTATAATGTGCATTAACAGCTGTATGAGGTGATGATTACTGGTCTGGCTCAAATTAAACCCTGCATGCGTCAAACAGAGAATGATAAATAAGATACTTGATGAATATTTCCAACTTGCTGACGTTCTTCAGAGGATCCCAGCTCGTGATCCTTGCTGGCACCATCACCTAGGATCAGGCCTATCTAGGTCCTAGAAAAGCCTGATCCTTCGGAGGATGTGATCTACAGGGCCCACGAAGACTGCAAAATGGTCTTAATGGCCTTTGAAATGTTTAAAGTTTACCGTTGGCTGCTCGGTTGCCTTGCTGCTACCTTCACCTCTTTGAAAAACCAGTTGTCACTGAAGCACAATGAATCCTGGGACTGGGCCGGGAAGAGTCCACCCACTGGAGCCATCAGGGACAGGGACGCATTTGATTGAGCTTTTAAATTCTCACAACCTAGTTTGACTCATTCAGTCTATCAATGCAACCTCTGAAGGATTGATGATCCTGAGTTGAGACACAGCTCTTAATTAGCTCTGGCTTGTACTATGATACCTGAAATCCTTTCTTAAGAAGAATAATCAGGGTGAAACTAATATTCTGTAAAGACATTCAAGATTCAAGATTCAAGATTTTTTATTGTCAAATGAACATAGATAACATGAAGTAGTCACTGTCAATGAAATGATTGGGTCACAAACTCTCTTTAAGCAATGCTCAAGCATAAAATAGAATAAAAAAAAAAAAAAAAGAATAAAATAGAATAACAATGAAATAGAATATCAAAAATTTAAAATAGAAAATAAAATATATACATCTAAATATATATCCTTACAGGTGAATGTTCAATTTGTGCAGTAGTGCAAATGTTCAAATATGCTTGTTATGGTGCTGGTGCAAATATGCAAATATTCCAGGGTGCTGGTTTGGTGGAGTTATTGCAGTAGTATTTCACCCATTCTGGTGAGAAATATCTGAAATATCTGGGAATCGGCCTAACATGATATTCTATATATTTATTTGGCTGCAAATCAGTATTGTCAAGTTTTATTGTATTTCCTTTATTTATGTCCCTTATTGTGTCGATGATCTGCACGATATGTTGCACAAAAACCTTTGGAATACAATAAAAAAGACGTGGTGTTTGATCAGTTCATAGATTCTCGCACTCGAACGTCGACACTTTGCAACTTTCTCCGTCCCCCATGATGCCTCCTGCCAGAGGGACCAGGTTTTATTTTTAGGCCAGGTCTTTATTGCAGATGGGCAAAACGCTGTGATGCTGTGGACGCTTGCACCCAATCGTTACTCAGCT
The DNA here is from genome assembly GCF_963576545.1 of Limanda limanda. Lineage (NCBI taxonomy): Eukaryota > Metazoa > Chordata > Actinopteri > Pleuronectiformes > Pleuronectidae > Limanda > Limanda limanda. The sequence goes on along the minus strand of NC_083656.1, from coordinate 1,536,897 downwards.
GCTGCCCAGAGCAGAGTCGTGGGTCAGCGTGGAGACGGATCTTCAGACGGCCCTGTGGTCCTCGGCCCTGCAGCCTTCACACAACCAGCTGGGCTCCTGCAGTGGAGCCTCAGCAGCAGGGGCCAGTGCACATGGAGGGAGGATCCTCATTCCGTTGTTGTTGAAGTTCTTGGAGTGAGTTCTCCTGCCTTGTTTGCCTGAGACGTTGTCGCCTCGAGGTGAATCTCCTCCGGGACGTGATCGCCGCTCACCTGTGTCGTCTCATGTGAGCTAAAGGTGGCAGAAGATACAGATTTGTGTCTCTTTCAATGTGCACGATGTGGAGTAAGCTGCGTCTGTGGAGTGTGTTTGTGTGTCTCGCATCACATGTTCTTGGACGCAGAAGGTGTTGGTTTTGAGTTTCTTTCACCAACTGAACCCATGTGACTGCTTGGCTGGGCCTGAGTATTTTCCACAGTATTCAAAGGTGAAATAAGGTTAAAGATAAGTTCATCATTTTCTCCTCAAAATGTACATTTAACAGCGTTTGACATATTTTTGACTCATAGGAAGAGATGTGTTTTTTTTTTAAATAGATGAGTGGAACGTGAGCGAGCAGATCCTTGACGGGTGTCTGTGTCTTTTATGGCCTTGATCGTTGGAATGAATACGGTGATATCTCCCGCTGACCCGTCACGAGCTGCAGGAAACATTCTCCACGTCACTTCCTCGTGTAATCAGCTCGGATGTCTGAGCAGCGAGTGCAAAGGCCAAGCGGGTCCGTGTGAGACGGAGGAAAATCTGTTTAGAAAGCAGCAACACAATCTATCTAAGACCTCACGGTTCTTGGTGATGCCACAAAGTTGATCTTACATTCATGGTTTACTCCAAAACAGCATAAGCAGTTAGATTCAAGAATATACGACTGTTGACTAACTCCCGAAGGCTCCTATGATCCAGGTTGATATGAAACATTCCCATAGTTTCTCTGGATCCTTAAATAAAAGTCTGGATTTATAAGTAGTGGGATTATATGTCTCAACTATTGTGGACGTGAAGATATTGTGCAACTGTGCTACACCTATAGGGTTTGAAATTCAAGGTTAACGGGCGGGTGACAGGGTGTTGAAGCAAGCAGGGAGCGGGTGGGATCACAGCGTTGAGATTCGACCCCGTGAGAAAACAGGGGGGGGCGGAGAGGGGGTGGGGGGGGTCGACAGGAGCATGGTAAAGGTCAAAGGACTCGTAGATAAAAGCCCTTGTTTGTTCTGTGGATCTGTCGTTTACAACCTGACCACATTCCGAGAGCAGGTGACTGTGGAATAATGACCCGGCACGCCATCACGCCACCGTCTGACACGCCGGCATCCGCATCGAACTTAAACCAACACGTACAAATAGATTATGAACGCCAATTTGACCAAGTACGACTTCAGTTTAATAGACGACAATTTGCATCCTTTGAAACTCAAGACCCTGAAATGTAGAGAACTCGACTTCTCGGCTGTTTACGAGACGACGGCCTCTCCTCCCGTCGGAACTCGTGTTGTCCGCGTGTCAAGAAAACCTGAAGCGAGCTCGGTTGGTTTCCGGAAGGTGAATATTGGCGTTCGCATTCCGAGGCCCGGCTTCTGTAACCAAGAGGTGTCTACATTACCCCGTCTATATCCTCAGCCAGAATGTCACTGGTCACATGGCCTCCACTGACATGCAAGATGAGATACATGTTACTCTCGATCGAACGGACGAATGTGATATTCTGCAGTTAGACTCTGAAGATCAAACCTTTGGTGGGAAGTAATGAAATAGATCTACGCGGAAAAAAAAGTTCAGAGGCCGTTAACTTAAGAGTAGATTCATCCTGTGTTACTTTACACCTGACATCCGCAGCAGGTGGAAACACGTCCCGATCAGTCAGATGCAGTTTCACCGGTTGTATGTCTGACCTCAGACGACATGATTCCAAACCTCATCGTTCTGAACTCTGAGGGATTCTTTCAGGAAGTTCTCTCACCTGAAGGTCTGAACCGAGCAAGAAGCAGTGGTGGGAAGTAACGAAGTAGAAATACTTTGTTACTGTACTTAAGTAGATTTTTCACATATCTGTACTTTACTTGAGTATTTCTTTTCCTGACGACTTTTTACTTTTACTCGTTACATTTGAACAAAAATATGTGTACTTTCTACTTCTTACATTCTCAAACTGGCTCGTTACTTGAGCAGCGGAGGTTGGCGCAGCTCTCTCCCTCTCTCTTTCTCTCTCTCTCTCTCTCTCTTTCTCTCTCTCTTTCTCTCTCACTCTCTCTCTCATCTAGGGTTAAAAATTTGTAAAATCATACATTATATACATTATATTCATATTGTTGTTATAATTTTTCAGTCAGTTGAGATAAATCTTGAGGAGAAACATGTTGGATTGTTTTGTGTCTGTATAGGACTACTATAAAGAGCACTTTGCATTTTTAATTTTGGTACTTGTACTTTTACTTTTGATACTTAAGTACATTTCAACACCAGATACTTTTGATACTTAAGTACTTTTAATATGAGCTACTTTAAGACTTTTACTCAAGTCATTTTCTGACGGGTGACGTTTACTTTTACCGAAGTCACTTTCAGGTAAGATATCTGTACTTTTACTCAAGTATGGCTTTCAAGTACTTTATACACCACTGGCAAGAAGGCTGCGTCTCCCCAGACTTGACTCTGATCGGTTTGTAGACGGACGAGGCAACGACCTCCTTCAACTGAGGGATTTAGGAGTTACAGTGTTATTTAACATAATCAGGAAATGTTCCCAGTAGGGGGCGAAGGCGTTGAGGCCTCGCGGCTGGAAGTCGCCGAAGGATCCAGCGCAGGATGTCTTGTGATTGAATGACACCGAGGTCGACATTGGTAATAAATTGAAAAAAAGGAAACGCTGACCTGACAGAGAGCTGGTGTCTGGTGAGTGTTTGAGCAGATTCGATGAGTGATGTGTGTGAGGCGGAAATATCAAAGACTGTGTTGTGTGAAAGAGGGATTTAGAGGCTCCAGTGTGGTATGGCTGGTTGTTAAGTGCTGGTGAGGCCACAGAGGCCTGGTGTGTTTGGGGCCTCCGGTGGAGCAGGAGGGAAGGAGGGAAGGAGGGAAGGAGGGAAGGAGGGAAGGAGGGAAGGAGGGAAGGAGGCGGCTCGGTCAGATGAGTTGGCAGCCCGTCCTGTTTATCGGACGGATGAGAGGCGCAGAGCAGAGGCTCAGCCAGGAAGGAATGAGCGGAGTCATCGGGCTTCTGTAACTCGACGCTCGGTCCTGATTGCCTGGAGCAGCTGGGCGGCCATCGAATCTGTGCGAGCGTGTGCGTCGCCCTCGTGTGTGTGTGATTGCACGATTTCCTCTCCTGGTGAGGAAGCTGGAGCGCGGTGTCACTGTCGATCCCGTCGGCCTCCGTGTCTTCACATGACTGAACTCAGCAGCTCTGCTCTTCATGTGCTGTTACCAGGGTGTGTGTGTGTGTGTGTGCGTGTGTGTGTGTGTGTGTGTGTGTGTGTGTGTGTGTGTTTTGGTGATTCATTCTCTGATTAATTCTCTGATTAATTCTCTGATTAATTCAACTGATGATTTACTTTTCATCGATCTGTGTTTGTGCTGTTTTTCTTTCCTTTTTGTCCTCAAACTTTTAAAAGCATAAAACCTAAAATCATGCAAAATACATATTAATACTTTTGCTATGTGGTAAATACACATAGTTTTTTATATAGGAAAATCCATCCCATGTACAAACTACTTTACTGCATTATGTTTTTGCGTGACAGCAGAGGTCTAACCTCAGCTGCTCCTGACGACACCAAGTGATGTTGACTGGTTGCTAAACACATCAAAGCATGTAAGCAAACGCCACTTGGACCAGGCGTGGAGTGTCTGCTAAGCTAATAAGTAATCTGATGTACACCAGCAATGCCGAGGTCTCTTTAGAACGGTGGGAAAGTCCAGGCCCTCGTCCTGAGTGCCGTCTCTTCAGTTTGTGACCGTGGTGTCTGTTCTGAGATGTGGGGCACAGGGTGGAGGGCAGGAACCAGAGGGAAAGGGTCCGGGGGTCTGGGTGAGGCTGAGGGAGTTGGATACGGATGCTGGGCAATAAACAGTCCTCAAACTCGATATGAGTTCCCCAAATGTGATTATTGAAAAAACGAATGTGCGGCTTCGGGTCTGTACCTGTGTTCCTATATGTTCCCATGTGTCAATGTGTCATTAGTAAGTGAAGAAGATCTGAAACATCTATGAGAGACACAAGCAGGTCCAGCTGCCAACGGCCACTTGTAAAACCTCTGGACATGGACGACTGAGAATCTTCACATTGTTTCTGTCATTTTAAGAAATACGTGAAATTAAAGCACGACCGCCCAGTACAAGGATCAAATTAAAATTAAGGGAAAATCAGGGAATGCTGGACGATAAATGTAGAATCATCACGTTAGACAAAGAAAGATAAAAAAATAGAACTGTTTTTGCCAGAAATATAGAAATGACTGATTACCAAAGTAATAAAGTAGAGTTTTAACATTTGTTTGAGGAATAAGTGTTGAGTTCTCTGTACGTTTCAGAATCAGAATCAGAACCAGAATTCTTTTATTTGCCAGGTATGTTTGCACATATAGGAAATTGACTTGGTGTCGTTGGTGCACTGAACATAAAAACAACAATATAAGAAAAACAACAATATATAAGAAATAGAATAAAATAAAATAAAATAGAATAAAGTAGAATAAAGTATATACATATATAACTCATTATATATCCTCTGCTTACTGCCTGTCCTCCCTCCAGCTTCTTCTAGGGAGACCCTGGTGAGGCGGTATCCCTTCGCGATGCGAAGATGGCGCCCGTGCTCCCTCCCCGAGGCGCCGCTGCGTTCCGCCCCTTCAGCCAGGAATCACTGGCGGAGATCGAGAGGGTCAAGGAGGAAAGAAAAAAGGCCGCAGAAGTAGCGGGCCACGAGGAGGAAACCAAGGAAACGCCGAACGCTGACCTGGAGGCGGGGAAGAGCCTGCCCATGATCTACGGAGACCCTCCCTCAGAGATGCTCAACACGCCTCTGGAGGACCTGGACCCCTTCTACCAAGGACAGAACGTCAGATCATCTGGGTTCACTTAGTATTTACTTAGACTCCATGTCCTCACATAACATTAAATGACCACAGGATGTGATACGTTTTCTATTTCTGCTGTTTCAACCGATTCAGTTTCCCTTACGCATTGTATACTGTTTCATGTCAGGATCGCATGTGTCTCAGTTCAGTGTTAAAGTATTTATACAACTCTTATTCTGGGACTCCTCACACTCACTCTGATCATCTTTGTGTTTTCCAGACATTCGTTGTGATCACCAGAGGAAACACAATCTTCAGGTTCAACGCGGAGCCGGCTTGCTACGTTCTGAGCCCCTTTAGTTTGCTTAGGAGAGGAAGCATCAAAATTCTTATACATTCATATCCTTTGAGCTGTTGTCGCCCGAGTCTGTGTCCAAAAAAAATCATCTGCTTATACACGTGATGTCAAATACTTTTCCTTAATCCTGAATCTAAATTATTTAGCATGTTCATCATGATTACGATTATGGCGAATTGTGTATTCATGACGATGAGCAACCCCCCAGCATGGAGTAAAACCGTGGAGTGAGTACTCTTGTAAATCCCGTGTTATATTTCATCCTCCTTTCCCTCGTTCTCACGCCCCATCGTTTCTTTCTAGATATGTTTTCACTGGTATTTACACCGTTGAGGCAACAATCAAAGTGTTGTCCAGAGGTTTCTGTGTTGGGTCTTTTACATTCCTTCGAGATCCATGGAATTGGCTGGATTTCATGGTGATCAGCATGGCGTAAGTTGTGTATATGTATCTGTGTGTGTGTGTTTGTGTGTGTGTCTCTTCTGACTGTTCTATTTGTTCCCACAGATACGTCACTGAGTTCGTTGACCTTGGCAACGTGTCGGCCCTCAGGACGTTTCGTGTTCTTCGAGCCCTTAAAACAATTACTGTGATTCCTGGTATTTCTAATATTTCATATGAATTTGTTGCAAATTGTATGTTTGTGTCACTGCCTATGTCATGATCCCAGATGAGTAGTAGTGTAACTGCACTCCTGTTTGCCACGTGCACTCATATGATCTGTAATGTGTCAGGTTTGAAAACCATCGTGGCCGCTCTGATCCAGTCGGTGAAGAAGATGGTGGACGTCATGATTCTGACGGTGTTTGCTCTGGCCGTGTTCGCCCTCATCGGCCTCCAGCTCTTCATGGGAAATCTGAAACACAAATGTGTGCGATGGCCGATCGAAACCGATGAAGCTTCATTTGAATTTTTTAACACCACGGCAACATTCGGCGACACGCTGTCCCACAACGACACGATGGGCGTGAATCAGACGGCGTTCTCCAACAGTACCTTTGATTTTAAGGAATATATTCAAAACTCCGGTATGTAGTGTGTCTCTTATATTAGCTCTAAGGTTGTGTCCACACTGGAGTAGATCTCATTGCTCCTTTTCTGGTTTCCTTGTAGATAATCACTATTTTGTGGAAGGAAGCCTCGATGCTCTACTTTGTGGGAACAGCTCCGACGCTGGGTATGTAACATCCATTGGTGGGAAGTAACAAAGTAGAAATACTTTGTTACTGTACTTAAGTAGATTTTTCACATATCTGTACTTTACTTGAGTATTTCTTTTCCTGACGACTTTTTACTTTTACTCGTTACATTTGAACAAAAATATGTGTACTTTCTACTTCTTACATTCTCAAACTGGCTCGTTACTTGAGCAGCGGAGGTTGGTGCACCTCTCTCTCTCTCTCTCTCTCTCTCTCTCTCTCTCTCTCTCTCTCTCTCTCGCTCTCTCTCTCTCATCTAGGGTTCAAAATTTGTAAAATTATACATTATATACATTATATTCATATAATTGTTATAATTTTTCAGTCAGTTGAGATAAATCTTGAGGAGAAACATTTTGGATTGTTTTGTGTCTGTATAGACCTACTATAAAGAGCACTTTACATTTTTAATTTTGGTACTTGTACTTTTACTTTTGATACTTAAGTATATTTCAACACCAGATACTTTTGATACTTAAGTACTTTTAATATGAGCTACTTTAAGACTTTTACTCAAGTCATTTTCTGACGGGTGACTTCTACTTTTACCGAAGTGACTTTCAGGTCAGATATCTGTACTTTTACTCAAGTATGGCTTTCAAGTACTTTATACACCACTGATAACATCCACACTGGTTTGTCCGGTCGGAGCTGCTGGGATCAGATTTAGGTAAAGCTTGCTGACTCTTCTTCCCTGTTGACAGATTGTGCCCCGAAGGATTCACCTGCATGAAGGCTGGGCGGAACCCCAACTATGGCTACACCAGCTTCGACTCGTTTGGCTGGGCCTTCCTCGCCCTCTTCAGACTCATGACTCAGGACTACTGGGAGAACCTTTTCCAGCTGGTTGGCACTTCTTTCTTTTGTTGCCAACAGGCCACTTTACAAACTTTTTTAATTTCAAAGTGAAAAATCTGACAAAGGAAAGAAACCTGTCCTTAGTTCTCGCAGCTTCTGTTTTGCTTCAACCACAGATCCTGCGGGCGGCTGGTAAGACATACATGCTGTTCTTTGTGGTGATTATCTTCCTGGGATCCTTCTATCTCATCAACCTCATCCTGGCCGTGGTAGCCATGGCTTACGAGGAGCAGAATCAGGCAACCCAGCGAGAGGCCATAGAGAAAGAGGAGGAGTTCCAGCGGCTACTAGAGCAACTCAGGAATCAAGACCTGGTAACTGACACACCTAATAAGGCTGTTATGTGACTTTTAATGTTTTTCCTTAGCACAGATTCATGATAAATACTTATTAAGTGTTATAAAAGTGTCAACGTATAAATCAGTTTTTGGTAAAACTGAACCTTTGACCTGACAGCCTCTGAATCTTGGGAGCCGAGCCACTTTAACCAGTAAGAAGTCGCTGAGTCATCGCACGTCGTCTCAGTTGGGGGACGATGAACTGAGTCTCGAACGTGACGACCTCGTCAAGGATTGCAACGGGAGAATCATCCCCCACATACTCATCAGAGCGCCCACCATGGTGAAGGTGAGTCGGGGTTAGGGAGATTTCTACGGGAGCTTGCAACTAACTTCAATTCAATTTATTTTCATTATCACTTCACTTCACAGTCTGCTCCAGATTACGAACTGGAGGAAAGGTCCCTGAGCTCCGTGCCCAGCATGCTCCATCTGGACGGACCCGGCCTGACACAGAGGAGGGCCAGCGCCATGACCGTGCTCACTGCAGCTGCCATGGAAGGTACCGTGTAATCTAAAAATCCACCAGCGCTCACTTATGAATATAAGTGCTTATACTAACATAAGTAGATGACACAACACCATGAGGCCTATTCCAGGATCCTGTTTGTGTTGGTGAATATGTTTAGAGGTGCCAAGTGCCTTCAGGGAATGAAGAAATACACGAGGCTTAGCTGCAGGTTCACAGCAGCGTTTCTGCAATGCGATCGCAAACGACATAGATTATCGAGCAGTTGTTAATATTATCCACTCGTTCATCCGAGGCTAGTACAGTAGCATTGTCCAGTCGGGCTAATAACATTGTATGCAGTAGAAATCCCTTGTCAGCGTCCGGTGTCGCAACCTCACAGTGTTAAGCTCGGGCTATTTCAGCTCAACTCTGAACTGGCACAGAAAGAATGTTAATGTCCCTCAGTGTTGCATTCTGGGAGCTGTGTCCCCATTATCACTTGAAGATAACCCATGAAACCTCCGATAGACTGCATCATTCCTCGTCTTCCCTGTCCTTGTCTAGAGTTGGAGGATGCCCAGAGGCCGTGCCCACCCGGCTGGTACAAGTTTGCCGACAAGTTCCTGAAGTGGGACTGCTCCCCCTCCTGGGTGGTCTTTAAAAACTGGATGTACTTTGTGGTGATGGATCCTTTCGTGGACTTGACCATCACCATCTGCATCGTGCTCAACACCCTCTTCATGGCCATGGAGCACTACCCCATGAGTCCGGAGTTTGAATACATGCTCTTAGTGGGGAATCTGGTGAATATCTGCAGCTTTGAAACATCAGCACGCACCATTTTCTTATTTAGCATAGAATTGGAACCAAAGTTTTTGTTTCTCTTCAGGTTTTCACTGGGATCTTTACAGCGGAGATGGTCTTCAAGCTCGTTGCAATGGCTCCTTACTATTACTTCCAAGTTGGCTGGAACATCTTCGACAGCATCATTGTCACGCTCAGTCTGGTGGAGTTGGGGCTGGCGAATGTCCAGGGCCTCTCTGTCCTCAGGTCCTTCCGTCTGGTGAGAAACACCGACTCGTGGCATTTGCATCCATTCACCACAGCCTCATTACTTCCTGTTATTCACTGTCTCTGTTTGTGTGTGTCCTGTGTTGGAGATAGCTGCGTGTCTTCAAACTGGCCAAATCCTGGCCAACGCTCAACATGCTGATCAAGATCATCGGTAACTCGGTGGGCGCTTTAGGAAACCTGACTCTGGTGCTGGCCATCATTGTCTTCATCTTCGCCGTGGTGGGCATGCAGCTCTTTGGGAAGAACTACAAGGACTGCGTGTGCAAGATCTCCTTAGACTGCGAGCTGCCACGCTGGCACATGCACGACTTCTTCCACTCGTTCCTCATCGTGTTCCGCATCCTGTGTGGGGAGTGGATCGAGACCATGTGGGACTGCATGGAGGTGGCAGGAGCTGGGATGTGCTTGGTTGTCTTCATGATGGTCATGGTCATCGGAAATCTTGTGGTAGGTGCAACAGTTATTCAGTTTCTACACGAGCTGGAAAGTATATAAAGAGTACAGGTCCTCAAAAGGACACCGCCCCCCCCCCCTTCCATGTTAATGGGCCAAACTAAAAAGTCAACGTACACTAGGGCTGCAACTAACGACTATTCTGATAGTCGATTAGTCACCGATTATTGAAACGATTAATCGACTAATCGGATTATGAATGACACAAATTCTCAATAGCTACTATTTAGCAAGCAGCTTTTAAATTTAGCTTGAGGTTGTTCAAGGCATGTGATGACTGAAAATAAAGACAATAAAGATCGATACTTCATTATAAAAAATGTCTTTTAATAAACTTTGCTGCATATAAGGGTACTGTTGACACAAAAGCAAAGAAAAATCAAGTTTTTGTCCATTTAAAACCAAGGACAGGCAAAGTGCTAATAAAAAAAATTAATTTAAATTTAAGTTTCCCTTTTTACTGTGAACCAAGAACAGGCCAAGTGCTGGTACTAAAAATAAATTAAAAATCAAGTATCCATTTTTCGTGTTAACAAAAAAGGACAGGGAAAATAACATTAAAAAAACATCAACAAACAAAACTACAGTCTTCTTCGGACTAAATCATTTTGATTAAAACAAGACGTTTGTCAGGCAATAGGATAACATTACGCTTTTAAACTCGTTAATAAAAAGTTTAAACCATATTTTTGTAATGGATGCTAGAATCCTGCGCGCAGGTATATACGTTTATATATAACGTCTGACAGAGGCGAGTCCGCATCGTCTCATTCGTTTCATTCGATCAGTTTCATTTATACGTTATTTGATTTAAAAAAAAAAAATGGGGTCCTGAATGACAGCTGAGACTGACTCCTGATTGGTCCACAGCTTGCATTGGATGGAACCTTGCCACCACGACTCTACACCCTGATTGCTACCGTGCAGAATCTGGCTCCAAATGCCCCAAACGTCAGCGTTCATATCCATATCATATCTGCTCATAAAGCACCACCTCATTACTGACATGTTGTCCTGCTGCTGCTACTGTGAAGCTGTAAAGCTGACAAACTGTTTTCTAAAATCTTTCTAAATCTTACAGTGATCTTACTATAATGCCAGGAGAGTGGGGGGGTCTGCATGTCTCACCAGTCTCACCAGTAAGCAGAAGGATGCCAAGGACAGGCAGACTCAGCTGGGGGACAGGGCATAGCAACATGTCTGGTATTACATGTGTTCTTACTGGAGCTACAACATCTACTAGAATCTGTGAACAGAGCTAATCTGTACGAGGAAGAGGAGGCAGCAGAGTCTGTGATGCTCGGTGAAGAAGAGTGTCTGGTGCAGGAACATACTTTCCACAGTCCCTGACATTTGGTCTTGGCCTCCCGGATCAGGGATGATCAGCTCTCATCTTTTCGGCATCGCATTTTACCACCGGAGCCAAAAGCATTTCCTCTCAGGGTATTCATAGAAATGAAACGGAAATGGCTCATTGTCAAGTGCTGACAAAGGTATTCAGCCGCCTGCACCGTGCCAATATCGTCACGTCTTTTCTGTTTCTCACACTCAGTCCCCCCCCCCGACCCTCCACTCATAATTCACTGTGACATCTCGCGCATACAGTAAATGCACACTGACATGAAGCCAGATAATTCACTTAACACACATGGAAGAGGTGGTGGTGGGGGGGGGGTTCTATTTAAATCAAATGACTCGAGCCATCAAACAGTGGTTTTGACCTTGACTATGTGCTAAGATCCGGCTCAAGTAAGCATGCTGCCGCCGGGGGAACAAACACAGACAGCTGAGCGAGCAGAGCTCCGGTGGCAGAGGGGAATTGGGGGGGGGGGGGGTTAAGGGAAAAGTCACCTGATCCCAGATTGAGCCGTAATTGATGAAGAGGTGATCGCGTCGGGCTATCAGCACCGCAGCATGTGGAGCAGATTCCACTTGCATGTGAACGGACATGAGGAGCATTTTGTGCTGATTATATATTT
>NC_083656.1:1425139-1520139 GCF_963576545.1 Limanda limanda | reverse complement strand
GGGCAACGATTAAAAGTTTTAATCGCGATTAATCGCATGATTTCCCTAATTAATCACGATTAATCGCATTTGTATATGCAAAATCCAATAATGAATTCAAAAGTAGTGTATAGCGCAATTTTATTTTCAATGTTCTGCCATATGAACAAAAGTGCCATAACATTTGTTGTGCAAACACTTTTAACATCAGCATTTAATACAGTAGCAGTTAAATAAAATATTCAGTGTAAATCTCAACTTAACAATGTTATCAAAGCAAAAATATATACAAAATTAAAGCTCAATGCCACTGCCAGGGCATTAATGTTATCCTCTTCGTTATGAAAAATGTATACTCCTCCCTGCGTCTAACGTAGTCTGCCGAAGCCTCTGAGTTGAGTGATTTGCTGATATCAACTGTGTGTTTTGCATTCAGGTGATATTTTAGACTGGAAGTTCTCCGGTGATAAGAAAATTCACCTTGGCAGTGGCTACAAATTACTTTGGTTCTGTCGACTCCGCCGTCTGGAAGAACTTTAAAATGAAAATGGCCATGTAAAAGCTCCGTACCCTTATCCATGGTTGTTTATCCGCCAATTATTTTCTTTTTTCCAGTTCCGCAGCAGTCAGCAACAGACTTTCACAAAATAAAAGACTGACTTTCACAATAAAACAATAAATAATCAAACCTGAGTTAATGCGAGATAAAATAATTGTCTGAGTTAAATAAGTGATGAGTTAACTCGATTAAAACGGGTTAACTTGCCCAGCCCTAGTATATATATATACAGTATGTCACTTCTAACCAAGTCCTCTCTGTCGGGCAGGTGGTGGTGAACGCTCTGGTCGGGGCGATTCCCTCCATCTTCAACGTGCTGCTGGTGTGTCTGATCTTCTGGCTCATCTTCAGCATCATGGGAGTGAACCTGTTCGCTGGAAAGTTCTACCACTGCATCAACACCACCACGGAGGAGCTGTTCCCGCTCAGCGAGGTCAACAACAGGAGCGAGTGCATGGCCGTGGAGGAAGCCACGCAGGAGGCGCGCTGGGTCAACGTCAAAGTCAACTACGACAACGTGGGGCAAGGCTACCTGTCGCTGCTGCAAGTGGTGGGGCGGCGCTGTGGAGTTCTGAAGCTTATGGTTGATGTTTATGGTGAAAAAGAAAATGTAGATGTTGTTCTTTGCGTTTGCAGGCAACGTTCAAAGGTTGGATGGACATCATGTACGCTGCTGTGGACTCTAGAGAGGTGATGATTAACAGCAGTGAAACGTCACGTGGATTTTCCTTTCGGTTATTTTTCACAACTTTGTTTGGAAGTGGAAATATGATGCAAGATTTATTATTAGACAATCTATCCCTGGTTTTGACAATTTTCAACATATCAGTCTCTCATTTGCTTCAGATGTTGAATCGTTTTGTATATTCTTATTTTTTTTCAACATTTGAAAAAGGATTTATTTGATGTATTTATGATTTGGAACTATAACTTTTTCCAAGTCCCTATTTTCAAAAGGACCGTATGTATTAATATTATATGAAATTGTATATAATATATTTGTAAAATGAAATCTGCTTTTCCCTCCAGTATATATTTCCCCTTCCCCTTTTTTAACGCCATCCTGCTCTTTAACTTAATTAAATATATATGTAATACATACTGTACGTGACAGATGGTGATAGTGAAGTGACTCTGGACCAAGCAGTGACCTTCCTGACCTGTATCACGTTTCAGTTTCTCCCCGCTCGGCCTCACAGTCGTCTTTCATGCTTGATCTACTTATATAAAAAGATTACCAGAGGAAAAACAGCTTCTTCTTATAACGTTTTTAATTATTTTGAAAATGTTTTGTTCATTCCAGGTGGAAGAGCAACCGTCTTATGAGATCAACCTCTACATGTACATCTACTTTGTCATCTTCATCATCTTCGGCGCCTTCTTCACTCTCAATCTCTTCATCGGCGTCATTATTGACAATTTCAACCAACAAAAGAAAAAGATAAGTGTCACACTTTGAATAAGAATCAGTCGAACGTAGAAGTGATGTTTTTTCATTTGAAGACACACGAGAGTTGTCACTGAATTAATATTCTTATGTTGTGTCTGCACTTTGGAGATAAAGACATATTTCTGACTGACGAACAGAAGAAATACTACGAAGCCATGAAGAAACTCGGGTCAAAGAAACCACAGAAGCCAATTCCACGGCCGACAGTACGTCACTCTGATTATTGATTTGTGTCACGTAGTTTAATAAAGGTACAAAAGATCATCTGCATGGTTTGATGTTGAAAACAAATCGGTGTGCATGGCAGCGTGATGTCATCGATGACCCCCGTGCTGACCAACAGGCCAAGTGACCCCGACAGGTTTGTGTTTCCCACGGCCTCACCCTGCTCTCCCTCTGAACCTGCAGAACCCAATCCAGGGCGTGGTGTTTGACTTCATCACTCAGCAGTTCTTTGACATCTTCATCATGGTGCTCATCTGCCTCAACATGGTGAGCATGATGGTGGAGACGGACGACCAGAGCCCAGAGATGGAGGATTTCCTCTTTAAAGTGAACTTGGCGTTCATCAGCGTCTTCACCGGCGAGTGTGTGTTGAAGCTCTTCGCCCTGCGACAGTACTTCTTCACCAACGGGTGGAACGTCTTTGATTTTGTCGTGGTCATCTTGTCGATCGCTGGTGGGTACCTCGTGCGTTAGGAGCACAGTTTTGAAATACAGAAAAGCAGTGGTGGGAAGTAACGAAGTAGAAATACTTTGTTGCTGTACTTAAGTAGATTTTTCACATATCTGTACTTTACTTGAGTATTTCTTTTCCTGACGACTTTTTACTTTTACTCGTTACATTTGAACAAAAATATGTGTACTTTCTACTTCTTACATTCTCAAACTGGCTCGTTACTTGAGCCAGTTTGAGAATCTCTCTCTCTCTCTCTCTCTCTCTCTCTCTCTCTCTCTCTCTCTCTCTCTCTCTCTCTCTCTCTCTCTCTCTCTCATCTAGGGTTCAAAATTTGTAAAATTATACATTATATACATTATATTCATATTGTTGTTATAATTTTTCAGTCAGTTGAGATAAATCTTGAGGAGAAACAATTTGGGTTGTTTTGTGTCTGTATAGGATTACTATAAAGAGCACTTTACATTTTTAATTTTGGTACTTAAGTATATTTCAACACCAGATACTTTTGATACTTGAGTACTTTTAATATGAGCGACTTTAAGACTTTTACTCAAGTCATTTTCTGACGGGTGACTTCTACTTTTACCGAAGTCACTTTCAGGTAAGATATCTGTACTTTTACTCAAGTATGGCTTTCAAGTACTTTATACACCACTGCAGAAAAGTAGAATATCGTGAAAAAGTTCAATATTTTTGGTCAGTTAATAAAAAAGTGAAACATTTATATATCCTAGACTCCTTACATGTTTTCTCTGATTGTCGTCTGGTTTTGTTGCAGGCACGATGCTCTCTGACATCATTGAGAAGTACTTTGTGTCGCCCACTCTGTTCAGAGTGATCAGACTGGCCAGAATTGGCAGGATTCTGCGTCTTATTAAAGGAGCCAAGGGCATCCGGACGCTTCTCTTCGCTCTGATGATGTCACTTCCTGCCCTCTTCAATATTGGTCTCCTACTCTTCCTCATCATGTTCATCTTCTCCATATTTGGCATGTCTAACTTTGCCTATGTCAAGAAGGGGGCTGGGATCGATGACATTTTTAACTTTGAGACGTTTGGCGGCAGCATCATCTGCCTGTTTGAGATCACCACGTCGGCGGGCTGGGACGGCCTTCTGCTCCCGATGCTGAACAGCAACTTTCCAGACTGTGATCCAAACTTTGAGAACCCTGGAACCGACGTCAAGGGGAACTGTGGCAACCCGGGCATGGCCATGATCTTCTTCTGCAGCTACATAGTCGTCACCTTCTTGGTGGTGGTCAACATGTACATCGCCATCATCTTGGAGAACTTCAACGTGGCGCAGGAGGAGAGCGGTGACGCGCTGTGTGAGGAGGACTTCGATATGTTCAACGAGACGTGGGAGAAGTTCGACCTGGAGGGGACTCAGTTCATCGAGTACAGCAGGCTCTCCGACTTCTGTGACGCCTTGCAGGAGCCGCTCAGAGTGGCCAAGCCCAACCGGCTCCGCCTGATGGAGATGGACATGCCGCTGGTCATCGGGGACAGGATCCACTGCCTGGATGTCTTGCTGGCCGTCACAAAGATTGTCCTGGGAGACACGGTGGAGATGGCGGCGATGAAGGAGAGCATAGAGGCGAAATTCATCCTGAACAACCCCACGTCGGACTCCTTTGCACCGATAACCACGACGATGCGCCACAAAGAGGAGCAGATGTCAGCTGTGGTCATTCAGAGGGCGTACCGCAGCCACCTGCTGAAACGCTGCGTACGCCACGCCGCTTTCATGCACCGCTCTAAGAGGTCGGGCAAAAAGGATGGAAGTGATGATCCGCCAGAAAGGGAGGGGCTTCTCGCACGGAAGCTGGGCGTGCTCTATGGGAGCAACGCAGAGCTGGCGGAGGAGATGGAGCAGGCTGCTCTGGAAACTCTGGCAAACCAAGAGCCTCTCAACCCTGAGACAATGTCACAGCACACAGGGGCCGAGTGTGGCCCCGACCCCCCCGAGCCACACGTCATGGTCGTTCTTGTAGAAATTACCAATGAGGTTTTACTACATTCGGCCCCCGACCGACAGCTCCTCCCTGTAGACGCAAACCTGAGAGAGTCCATCGTATAACAAGCACTGTTGTCTTTTTTTATTTTACCAGCTGTTCTTTAAGTCCCTATAATGATGCAAATTTTCCACGTTAGATGAAGCGGTGACACGGAGCCACGGAATGTTTTAAACTTTGTTTTTCACTCAACAAACAATTCTTCAATTTGTCTTTTGGGGTTTAAAGTAAAACTGGAGTTCATGGTTTTTCTCTAAAAAATATTTTATTTGGATCTGAACAAAATTGCAAAACACAATTTAAAAAAAATCAAGATCCATTAATTATTCTCTGACAAAACAACGAAAATGTGTAATGTTAAGGAAAAAACAATCCTGTATCCGCCCCCTGAAATGGATCTTGATTTCTTCCTGCGTCAACACATCTGGATCAGATCCGTCCCAGTCCACTAGTGAATCCCTGGTTTCTGAATAATCACTGTTAACATTAATACGAGCCGGCTAATGCTCTTAACACGTGTCCCCGACTGGCTCGCTCAGAAGGCCCAGTTTATATTGCACTATTAATATCCCTTCCAGGTCAAGTTAGAGCAGTTGACTCAGTGAGACTGAGAGACCTTCCTGTTTCCTCAGATGATTTCATCACTGATATGTGCATGTCTTATAAAACTGTTTAGTTTTTCCTCTGACTGTCCCCTCGGATATTGACTGAAAGAAAGAGTAAAATCATCAACCTCTGTGACGTTTGACTGCCGGACACAACCACTAACCTCCGTTTCTGTCTATTAAACAAGAATAATTCTAGAGGCGACATATAAGTCCTTTTGGTAAATTGCTGCACGTTTTCAATGGAAGTTTTGCCTCAGGTTATACCGAGTGTGGACTGGATCTTAATTGAATTTCTCCAGCGCAGCCCCACAGGAGTGGAAAAGTTTCTGTAGATATAATGACAACTGTTTGGTTTATGAACTGTGGATCTCGTCCTCCTGTCCTCACATAGAAAGGTTGCTTCACTTGCTGTTTCGTAAGTCTTAACTGAATTTAAAATGTCTTACTCTGAACATAAATAACATAAGCACTTTTTCTAGTTTTTTTTTTTACACTAGACTGTAGAAGACGGCCTCTTCTCTCATTCGTGTGTTCATCACTGTTTTAACATCAAACCCCTGAAGAACATCTAGCGTGTCCTCTGTGAGGGGTCTCTTTGTCTTATTCTGCGGGGGGGCAGCATGGCGGTTTTTCCCGTCGGGACGTCTGTGCGGTGACCTGCGTCAATCCTGATGTTACAGTCATATTCACAAGGTGGTGTCCTCCTTTTGTTTACATTTCTAACGGAGGGGAAGTCATGACTGCCCCACCCACAGTCAGTGTTGCCTGTATATACACTCTGTTCCTCTGTATTGTTTATTTATATCATTTTGTTATTGTAAAAAGTTGTAACAATGTTGTTAGAATAAAGTTCTCGTAGGGAAATGGAAGAGCTTATATTGACCGGTGTTCGTCTGTGGAGCTAAACTGGTGCACTGACGCCCCCTGGTGGCCATCACCACCAACACGCTGCACTGCAGACATGAAGTTTGGGAATGGGAAAAAACTAAACACAAGAAATCACAAAACACGACAGCAAACAAGAAAACAACACAAGTTTCACACATGCACACAAGCAGCATGAGCGCGAGGAGGAGAGGAGCTGAGGCTGGAGCGTGGGGGGGGGGCTGAGTGCAAGCGAGTGCACAGTTTGAGCACAAGCAGCAGCTACCTGAGTGCAAGCGACACAACTTCTTAGAGCAAGTACACAATTTGAGCACGAGCAGAGCAAATCCAAGCACAAGCAGCAGCTACCTGAGTGCAAGCGCAGGGTTTAGAGTGAAAGCATCAAAACATCTGAGCACGGAATCCAAAGGTCCTGCTCTCAAGCTGAAAGATGCTCCTGAATAAAGAGAAACAAAAAGAAACACAGTTTAACGCTTTGCTTCACATCGTCAGTAAACTGGACCAAATGTCTGTGACTGGAACTCGACATGTTTCTGAAGTTGTGGGTTGTCCTCTGTTCTCTTCTCGGTTCAGTGCTGCCGAGCTCTTCCCCTTCATTTGCCTGACACCAGCGTGATAACAGGCTGCGGGCGCTTGTTCTCTTCAGGACTGCAGAGGGACCTGGTCACGCGTGGACGTCGGCGTTTGAAATCGTTTGTCTTCTTGCGGTGTCATCATGCGCTGGCTGCTGGCGGGATGCTGTGTGCTCGCTCTGATCGGTCTCTCAGGTAAATGTGGACTCTTGGAATGTTATGTAATCAGAGGCCGAGGTTTTAAAATGATGCCAAACACAGTTAAAGTCTTGGTTAGAAATATCAACATTACTGAAACTGTGGATGTTGTTACAGCAGTGTAATAACATCCACAGCAGTGTAATAACATCCACAGCATTTCATGAGGCTTAACAGTTTCTGTCATTTGTTATTTCTGTTAAACCAACCGCTACACTGCGCACACACAGGCTTTGCATGTTAGTTTTGAGTTCACAATACCATCACTTCCTGGACATCTGGGGGAAAAGAGGAAGTCGTCTTCTGAGAAAAAGACTGAATGATATTATTGTCAGTTATTTTAATATATTCAATGTCTTCACTTTATGTCAAACTTACAGATTGTTTTAGAGAAAAACAGGGAGAATAGATGAGAGTTTAAATGCAGTAATCCTTAAAGACAGCACACGCAGAGCACATTCCTTTTGTGCGGCTCTGACCTAAATTAATATAAGTCCCCTGAACATGTCTGATTATGTTTCATCATGATGTAGGAATTATTCTCTGAGAACTCTACAAAATGTGAAAGTAAAAGAAAGAGGAAAACGATTGTGGAGCGGCACCAAAATGGAATGGATTTTTCCCAAACTTATATCACATTCTACCACAAAGTTTCATGGTGATCAATCCAGTATGTTTTACGTTACATACCAACAATTAGTCTATGAAATAGCATAAAATGTGAAGTTATTTCCCATAGTCTAATGTCACATTCTAAATGGTTTCACAGGTTTAACCCGAAGGACGAAGTTACAGAAAAGACTGTAATATTATTGTCATTTTGCTAAATTCATTTTCTTCTTTGTAAATTCAGATTTCATTTGCAGCAATCCATCGCTTGCACTTCACTTCACATCAGACTCACACTCAAGAAGCTGTGATCTCAAAGATTGACGTCTTTTTAATTTTGATAAACACTTAACAAATCGGTTGATGATAAAAAAGTAAAATCTATAATTAATCAACTTAAAGTTTTGGTGCACTGGTTGTCCGAGGTATTTGCTCTACATGGTTCTCATGGATTTGAAGTGAATCTGTGTTTAAGTAGAAATCTGGTGATCTTTCTACATTACCATTAAAAGTGATGTCAAACTCATCATCATATTTATGCAAACAGTGAAAACACTGCAGGTGCATGTCCTCTTCATCTCATCAGATTTACAGTAACTGCAATCGTCTTCTGTTTGCTCAGAGGCCCTGAGCGCTATCCAGAGGCCCCGGTTCTACGGTGTAAATACCGGCCGCAACGTGGGCTTGTACTGTATCTCAAAGCCACCGCAGCGAACCACCATGCGTTGGTTCAAGGCCAACAAGTACGATGATGACAAAGACCCCGTGGTAGAGGAAGGAAGGATTAGTTTTCATGTCCGGCATGAAGTCGAAAACTCCTATCTCCACATCAGAAAAGTGCAAGTAGAGGACAGCGGAGTGTACTTCTGCGAGATGGAGAACGGCACGTGGGGGCCCGGAACTCAACTCATAGTCCTCAGTAAGTAGCCGAGAGAACTTATGTCTCATACACACCTACAGGAAACGCTCATAAAAAACAAGACAATCTTTCTTCTCCCAGAGGCCACAAACCTTTCCAGCGCAGCTCGCATCACCATGCTGAAGGACGCTCTCATCTTCCTCCAGGGCCTCCTGCTGGCTGCGGCTGTCACTGCCATCCTGCTGCGGGGAAGAAAAGTGGTGAGACACAACTGTCGTGTTCACTGTTTCAATATAAATACACACGTGTCTGTTGTCTGTTGTATTTCACAGGACGGACACAGTGGACCCAGGACATTTTGAATTGATGACTAACTTCAGTCATTACTCAAATGTCCAAGTGGTTCTCGAATCGTTTTCTTTTGATTGTTTCAACACATCTGGATAATTTGTTTTGTTTAATTATCGTATAGTTTATTCTATAGTAATGTAGATTTAATATGATACAATAGGATACAATATGACAGATACAATGTATACGATAGATACGATACAATAGTAACCACAAGATAGAAACCGTAGCTACAATATGATAGATATGATACGATATATAGAGAATATGATGGATATGATAGATATGATAGATATATTAGGTAGATAAGTTTAAACTGTAGTTCATTTCTCCTTTTTGTCTTTTTAAACAGTCAGAAAAGACGGATATCATATATGAGGAGCCTGAGACTGATCACATCTATGAGGTTTGTTGGAACATCTATATATTCATCATAGACAGGGACATTCTTTTTCCCTCATAAATTGTTTTCATATGCAACTTTTCAAGCTTAAGCACAAAATATAAAATAAACCTTTCACAACTTTTGGACCAATGTTTATAAAACAGCACTGAGCCCATGCAAGTATGATATTGTTATAAATCGATTAAAAAAGAATATTGGCAAATAGGCTCCATCGGCAGCGAAAGAACAAGATTCATGTAGCTGCTGCTGTATGAAGATGTGTGTGTCTCTCAGGGTCTGGAGATCGAGAGGTGTGACGGAGGACTGTATGAGGAGCTGTCGGTTTACGCCCAGGCTGACGATGCTGAGGCCCCGTGGGAGTGAGCTGAACCTCAAACAGTTTCACAACAAGTTCTGATCACACATTCATGGTTATTGATGGTGAAGTGAAAAATAACTATCTTGTGAACACGATATCTACAGAACACCTTCAGGGAATATCTTTAAATTTGGTGCAGATGTGAACTCGAGAACGGACTGATTAGAATTCGGTGGTCAAAAGGTCAAAGGTCACCTCATATTATTTTGAGTGCAAAATGTTGTGTATTATTTCATGATGTCTCTTCTGACATCGTTCAATGTTGTACCTGCAACATATATACACGGATATGTTGTTTGATCTTATCCTGATCGTCTGTCTGTCTTTTGTTTTCAGTAACGGGTTCAGAAGTAATAAACAAATTTGCATTTTGCTGGAACAAGTGTTGTTTTTTGTATTATTGTTCTCTTTTATAGTTTTAACGGATTTTAACGTACTCATTGTGAAGAAAATCCACCAAACCCCCAAAACAAATGATTGAGATAAATCATTTAATACAAAAATAAACTATCAATGAATATTCAAGCAAATGAATAAACACTTTTGTAATCTGATGGACTGAAATGCATGTTCGCAATAATAATAATAAAAAATTAGCCGTGTGTTTGTTGATGCAACAAGAATAAAAACAATGTAAACTATTTTGTTTGCTGGACGATTAATTGTTTTTAATGGATATGACATGTATGACAAAAATAAATAAGCACATTCAACCAATGAATAAATAAATAGTGAAACAACTTGATGAATGAATGAATGAATAAATAAATAAATAAATAAATAAATAAATAAATAAATAAATAAATAAATAAATAAATAAATAAATAAATAAATAAATAAATAAATAAATATATATATATAAAAATATAAAAAATAAATACATACATACATAAATAAACAAATATGTAAATAATCTGATGGACAGATTCTAGTCTTCAGCGAGTAGAGATGAAAGCAGCAGGTCTGATCTCATTAGATGACTTTCAATTTCCTTCCTGATCAGTTCCCAGGATTCAGCGGAGTAGTCCTACACACACAAGAATATTATTATTAGAAGGTAGTGAGGTAGTTAGGTAAGTAGATGAGTAGGTAGGTAGGAGGACTCACCAGTTGATGTAGGACATGACGTGACAGTCTCTTGAAATACATGCGCAGCTTCTTGTTCTTCCTCTTGTGGCTTTGGCTCACAATCTAAATAAATAAAAGGTTTTGAAAAATACTTTAAAATACAGCTTTGATTTAGTTTGATGAAATGACACTGTCTCCATGGAGACGCCTCAGTCAACAGCACTCAGAGCGACAGATCAGTCAGTTTTAAATGTGAGGGAAGGAGTGACACGTACACAGGAGCGAAGGCCGTCAGCCTGTCGGCTCATGACGTTGAGGAAGTCCTCCAGTCTTCTCTCGTCCCATGATGCAGCGCTGTGGTCCTCCTCAAACAGCAGCACCACCTCCTCCAGAACCTGCACCGTGAGCGCAAGTTTATCCTCAGCCTGGAAGAGGAGGAGGAAGAGGATGAAGGACGAGGAGAAATCATACAGACATACATTTGACAGCTGTTTTAAAAACTGGAGATAATAAGAGCAGATATAAAAAATATGATATAAAACACTTTTCAGTGTGAGTATTTTACTCACTGCTGCTTTGGACGTCTGACTGTACAGATCCTCAGGGAAGGACACTTCAACCTCCTCAGTGGAGTTAGTGGAGTTATGAGCCTGCATCACACACACACACACACGTCATGTTGTCATTTCATTCACTTCAGTTATTCCAAAGACTTTAAACCTGATGCAAACAAGTCACTCACCATCATCTCTAGTAGATCCAAAGAGCTCTCACTGAGCTGTTTGAACTTCTGATCCATCCATCTGCAGCTCAGCGCCGAGCCTGCCACGCTCAGACCGAGACAAACCATGAAGATCCTGTGGAGCATTGTTCAAAGAGCAGGTAGAGGTTGACTTAGTAAACTCAGGTGTCTCCTGGTGTTTGTGTTGGAGCTGATCTGCAGAGCCTCATTTATAGCACAACTCAACTATTTCATTTTCCTAACTCGAGCAGTTGGAAAACCTGCACAGGGACCTTGGAGGACTTCATCAACGTCATGAGCCGACAGGCTGACGGCCTTCGGTCCTGTGTGTGTGTCAGGGTGGATGAGCGCAGCCTGATAACATGATACCATATGATACAATATGATACAATATGATACAATATGATTCAATATGATAGATACAATGTATACGATACGATAGTAACCACAAGATAGAAACAATAGCTATAATGTGATAGATATGATACAGAATATGATTGATATGATAGGGATCTTAGGTAGATAAGTTTAAACTGTAGTTAATTTCTCCTTTTTGTCTTTTTAAACAGTCAGAAAAGAGGGATATCATATATGAGGAGCCTGAGACTGATCACATCTATGAGGTTTGTTGGAACATCTATATATTCATCAAGGACAGGGAGATATTTATGCGTTCAGTCTTTCAGCGAAAGAACAAGATTCATGTAGCTGCTGCTGTATGAAGATGTGTGTGTCTCTCAGGGTCTGGAGATCGAGAGGTGTGACGGAGGACTGTATGAGGAGCTGTCGGTTTACGCCCAGGCTGACGATGCTGAGGCCCCGTGGGAGTGAGCTGAACCTCAAACAGTTTCACAACAAGTTCTGATCACACATTCATGGTTATTGATGGTGAAGTGAAAATAACTATCTTGTGAATACGAGGACACACGTGTCATATCCAATAAAAAATAGTTAATCATCCAACATAAACACTTGTTTATTGTTTTTATTCCTATTTCTACTGCTGTAGACAATTATTTTCGGTTAAAAAAACAACAACAATAAAACAAACTCTTGTAATTATCAGTCTTAGAATCATTTAATGGTTTGATGTATTGGGGATAATGGGCCCAGTTTAAATCTGTGACTTGTCTGTGGAACATTTCATAAGAACATGAAGTTCTCATGTGTCAGCAACATCAACATCCTTCAAACTGCTGCGTTCAGGTGAAGCTCGTAAATTACCACTGCTGTCACTGCTGCCTCTCCACGATCAGAACTTACCAGAAATAAAATGTGCTTGATCACACACCAGCGTGATAAGAACTACCAGACAGGACGGAAACCATCTTTCAAATACATTTAACGTGTTGTTTTACTTACTAACTCTTTAGTTCAGTCCCTATCCAGTGTAGTTGATTTGTAAATTAGGTAAAATGACAGAAACCATCATGCAAAAGTTCTATTTTCATATCTTTGCTTTATATCAGGAACCTTTTTTCTGTCAAGGTCCATTTATATCTTTATAAAATCCTTCGATGGCCGTTCTAACTTATTGATCATTAAAAATCGATTCTGATTCACACAGTTCAGTTATGAATATTTCATTGTGTAATACCAACTTTGCTGTGTAGCTATGAAAGGAAACAGCTCACATGGTGCACAATGAAAGATATCATGGCTAGCCTGTCACGATAATAACAGAGTTTGACGATATATTGTCGAAGAAATTATTGCAATGAATGATAGTTTTAATGAAATTTTATATTTTCCAACATCATGTTGAGTAAAGAAAACAAACTCATTGTGTAGAAAATCCACCAAACCCCCAAAACACATGACTAAGATAAACAATGCAAAACAAAAATAAACTATCAATGAATATTGAAGCACAAAAAAAAAAAAACTTTTGTAATCTGATGGACTGAAATGCATATTCAATAATAATAATACATTTGCATTGTGTTTGTTGATGCAACAGGAACAAAAGCAATGTAAACTTTTTTTTTGCTGGACGATTAATTGTTTTTATTGGATATGACAAGTAGGAAAATAAATTAGCACATTCAACCATTGAATTAATAAATAATCAAACAACTTGATGAATGATTGAAAAATAATTAGATAAACAAACAAATAAATAAATAAATAGTTAAATAGATAAATAATCTGATGGACAGATTCTAGTTGCTGGCGAGCAGAGATGAAAGCAGCAGGTCGGATCTCATGAGATGAACTTTAATTTCCTTCCTGATCAGTTCCCAGGATTCAGCAGAGTAGTCCTACACACACAGGAATATTATTATTAGAAGGTAGTTAGGTAGTTAGGTGGGTAGTTAGTCGAGTAGGTAGGAAGGTAGTTAGGTAGTTAGGTGGGTAGTTAGTCGAGTAGGTAGTTAGGTAGTTAGGTGGGTAGTTAGTCGAGTAGGTAGGAAGGTGAGTAGGTAGTAGGTAGGAAGGTGAGTAGGTAGTAGGTAGGTAGGAAGACTCACCAGTTGATGTAGGACATGACGTGACAGTCTCTTGAAATACATGCGCAGCTTCTTGTTCTTCCTCTTGTGGCTTTGGCTCACAATCTAAATAAATAAAAGGTTTTGAAAAATATTTTAAAATACAGCTTTGATTTAGTTTGATGTAATGACACTGTCACCATGGAGACGCCTCAGTCCACAGCACTCAGAGCGACAGATCAGTCAGTTTTAAATGTGAGGGAAGGAGTGACACGTACACAGGAGCGAAGGCCGTCAGCCTGTCGGCTCATGACGTTGAGGAAGTCCTCCAGTCTTCTCTCGTCCCATGATGCAGCGCTGTGGTCCTCCTCAAACAGCAGCACCACCTCCTCCAGAACCTGCACCGTGAGCGCAAGTTTATCCTCAGCCTGGAAGAGGAGGAGGAAGAGGATGAAGGACAAGGAGAAATCATACACATTTCAAAGCTGTTTTAAAAACTGGAGATAATAAGAACAGATATAACATATATGATATAAAAAACTTTTCAGTGTGAGTATTTTACTCACTGCTGCTTTGGACGTCTGACTGTACAGATCCTCAGGGAAGGACACTTCAACATCCTCAGTGGAGTTAGTGGAGTTATGAGCCTGCATCACACACACACACACACGTCATGTTGTCATTTCATTCACTTCAGTTATTCCAAAGACTTTAAACCTGATGCAAACAAGTCACTCACCATCATCTCTAGTAGATCCAAAGAGCTCTCACTGAGCTGTTTGAACTTCTGATCCATCCATCTGCAGCTCAGCGCCGAGCCTGCCACGCTCAGACCGAGACAAACCATGAAGATCCTGTGGAGCATTGTTCAAAGAGCAGGTAGAGGTTGACTTAGTAAACTCAGGTGTCTCCTGGTGTTTGTGTTGGAGCTGATCTGCAGAGCCTCATTTATAGCACAACTCACCTATTTCATTTTCCTAACTCGAGGCAGTGGGAAATCCACAGTTCACATGTCAAGGTGAAGCCTCAACATTCAGGTAAAATGTCACAAACCCAAATCTAAGACAAGGATGTTTTTTTATTTCACACGTGGTGATCAACGTTTTTTCATTATTGTGGTAATTGCATCCTTATTTCTGTTTGGACTCATTATAATCCTTTATTGATAAAACTGCAGGTGTCACAGTGTTCATGAGGCGTCATAAAGGGAACTTCCCTCAGAGACAAGAGGAAAGCGGCTGCGGGCTGAACTTTGACGCCGGTTCATGTGAACATGTCGGTGACATTTCACCTCGTTGTGACCACGGCTGCACGGACGTCACTACCAGAGGATTCTCCTGCACTTTTTAATCTGCACAACTGAACACACTTTCAACCTGATATCAATCAACCTGAAAAATGAAAAATCACAGAGTGGCATCAGAACAAACACAGACTTTTATTTTGTTCTGTTTCTTTTGTTGAGGACAGAGCAGCTGACTGATCCATACTTTATTTATCTTGACGTCTTTTTGAGAATGTAAACATACTTGAAATCTTTGCACACGTCCGCAAAATGAAAGAGTTTCTGGTTGTGGCACATGGGCGTGGCAGATTAGCTTTCTTAGTGCCCTGTTTTCACCATTAAAGCTGTGACACTGGGGGTGTGTCTGCAGTGTTTCCGCGTCACACAGGCCACAAGGTGAAAACACTTCCCCTTAACAGAAAGTGAAAGTGACTCCGGCCTGTGGCTGTCGCTCCTTCACGCAGCTCACCTCATCTTTCTGAGGAATGACCACACGTGCAGCCTGTGAATGAGCCTCTCTATATTTCATCATGTCATTCGCGTCAATCATATTATCAACCGTGATTGCATTTTCACTTTATTGTTCTGTGGTGTATAGGAATAATTATTATTATATTTTAAATCTCCAGTTACTATTTGCTATTTTTTATTTGTATTAAATGTAGCTATTACACAGAGTATTTTTTCTTTCCCCTCACAAACTGAGTGAATTCGTAGGAAATCAAACAAACATGTTTTCCCAAAAGTGCATATGATTATTTGATATAATATTATTATTATTATTATCATCACCACCCTTTGCACACTTTAAGTTAACCCTCTCATTTTCAGGCCTCTGCTCCAAATAGACATAATCGATTTTATTGGTGTGTAACTCCAGTGTCTTTATGAATAGTCTTTGTATTTATATGAAGGTAACACTTGTTGTATAAGTATATATGTAACTAGGTCAGAGTAAAACAAGATGCAATACAAAATAAAAAATTCAAGATTTTATTTCTACCAAAACAAAATGTACAGTTTATATGAAATCGGACTCCCAAATCTCTTCTTGTCCAGAGCACAACATCTAAACATTACTATGCTTCATTTTATCCTAATAAAGTGAACACAGTATTTCAGATCAGGTGTGTGACATTAACCTGTGGGTTGAGGTTTCACCATGTGAACTGGTTGAAAGCCACAGTCCCTGTGCAGGTTTTCCAACAGTTAGGAAAATGAAATAGGTGAGTTGTGCTATAAATGAGGCTCTGCAGATCAGCTCCAACACAAACACCAGGAGACACCTGAGTTTACTAAGTCAACCTCTACCTGCTCTTTGAACAATGCTCCACAGGATCTTCATGGTTTGTCTCGGTCTGAGCGTGGCAGGCTCGGCGCTGAGCTGCAGATGGATGGATCAGAAGTTCAAACAGCTCAGTGAGAGCTCTTTGGATCTACTAGAGATGATGGTGAGTGACTTGTTTGCATCAGGTTTAAAGTCATTGGAATAACTGAAGTGAATGAAATGACAACAGGACGTGTGTGTGTGTGTGTGTGATGCAGGCTCATAACTCCACTAACTCCACTGAGGATGTTGAAGTGTCCTTCCCTGAGGATCTGTACAGTCAGACGTCCAAAGCAGCAGTGAGTAAAATACTCACACTGAAAAGTGTTTTATATCATATTTGTTATATCTGCTCTTATTATCTCCAGTTTTTAAAACAGCTGTCAAATGTATGTCTGTATGATTTCTCCTCGTCCTTCATCCTCTTCCTCCTCCTCTTCCAGGCTGAGGATAAACTTGCGCTCACGGTGCAGGTTCTGGAGGAGGTGGTGCTGCTGTTTGAGGAGGAGCACAGCGCTGCATCATGGGACGAGAGAAGACTGGAGGACTTCCTCAACGTCATGAGCCGACAGGCTGACGGCCTTCGCTCCTGTGTACGTGTCACTCCTTCCCTCACATTTAAAACTGACTGATCTGTCGCTCTGAGTGCTGTTGACTGAGGCGTCTCCATGGTGACAGTGTCATTACATCAAACTAAATCAAAGCTGTATTTTAAAGTATTGTTCAAAACCTTTAATTTATTTAGATTGTGAGCCAAAGCCACAAGAGGAAGAACAAGAAGCTGCGCATGTATTTCAAGAGACTGTCACGTCATGTCCTACATCAACTGGTGAGTCCTCCTACCTACCTACTACCTACTCACCTTCCTACCTACTCATCTGCTCACCTTCCTACCTACTCGACTAACTACCTACCTACTACCTACTCACCTTCCTACCTACTCGACTAACTACCCACCTAACTACCTAACTACCTACTCGACTAACTACCCACCTAACTACCTAACTACCTTCCTACCTACTCGACTAACTACCCACCTAACTACCTAACTACCTTCTAATAATAATATTCCTGTGTGTGTAGGACTACTCTGCTGAATCCTGGGAACTGATCAGGAAGGAAATTAAAGTTCATCTCATGAGATCAGACCTGCTGCTTTCATCTCTGCTCGCCAGCAACTAGAATCTGTCAATCAGATTATTTATCTATTTAACTATTTATTTATTTATTTGTTTATTTATTTATTTATTCAATCATTAATTAAGTTGTTTGATTATTTATTAATTCATTGGTTGAATGTGCTAATTTATTTTCCTACTTGTCATATCCAATAAAAACAATTAATTGTCCAGCAA
The DNA here is from genome assembly GCF_963576545.1 of Limanda limanda. Taxonomy (NCBI): domain Eukaryota; kingdom Metazoa; phylum Chordata; class Actinopteri; order Pleuronectiformes; family Pleuronectidae; genus Limanda; species Limanda limanda. The sequence goes on along the minus strand of NC_083656.1, from coordinate 1,502,403 downwards.
AAAAAAAGTTTACATTGTTTTTATTCTTGTTGCATCAACAAACACAATGCAAATGTATTATTATGATTGAATATGCATTTCAGTCCATCAGATTACGAAAGTTGTTTTTTTTTGTGCTTCAATATTCATTGATAGTTTATTTTTATATTGCATTGTTTATCTTAGTCATGTGTTTTGGGGGTTTGGTGGATTTTCTACACAATGAGTTTGTTTTCTTTACTCAACATGATGTCGGAAAATATAAAATTTCATTAAAACTATCATTCATCGCAATAATTTCTTCGACAATATATCGTCAAACTCTGTTATTATTATGACAGGCTAGCCATGATATCTTTCATTGTGCACCATGGGAGCTGTTTCCTTTCATAGCTACACAGCAAAGTTGGTATTACACAATGAAATATTAATAACTGAACTGTGTGAATCGGAATCGATTTTTAATGAACAATAAGTTAGAATGGCCATCAAAGGATTTTATAAAGATATAAATGGACCTTGACAGAATAAAGGTTCCTGATATAAAGCAAAGATCTGTTATGTAGGACAAGGTGTTAATATCCCTTTCTGCATACTCGAGACTCCGTGGGCTGGTCGAATGATTGATGGCATCCTATGGGTTGTCAAGTGGGCGCCCTCCTTCTTCGATGTTTCGCTGATTGACCCACGACACCTCCAGAGGGTTCAGCAGTGAGATCCGGCGTCCCGGGCTCACTCCCTAGATGCCATCACTCATCCGACAGCCGAGGCGGAGTCCTTCCTCTTTATCCACAGCCACTGACTTCCCTTTTCAGCAGCCCTGGAAAGGTCTTTGACTGCCTGCCTGTGGGCCTTCCCCCGCACTCCCATCTCTCGAAGAAGCCTGGATGTTGAGGTGGCTACAAATCCTCTGCACCCTACTTCAACTGGGCAGACCTTAGCTTTCCAGCCTCGTTGTTGTGCGTCTGCTGCAAGGTCCGCATACTTTAGCTTCTTGCGCTCGTAGGCCTCCTCCACCGCACTCTCCCAGGGCACCGTGAGCTCGACGATATAGACCTGCTTGAGTGAGGCCGACCAAAGCACAAGGTCTGGTCGCAGATTTGATGTTGCTATTTCTGCTGGAAATCGGAGCTTCTGGCCTAGGTCTGCCAGCATCTTCCAGTCCCGTGCCCCGACTAGCTGTCCAGTTTCTGGTCTTGTGGTGGTGAGAGTGGCTTGGCCCCCGCCCTCCCGGACAAATGTTGTTGCCGGCTTTCAAGATGGTGGAGGAAGGACATTGACGCTCCTCCGTCGACTCTCCAGCACTGCCGCAAGACACTGTAGCACCTGGATGTGCCGCCAGGTGTACCGGCCTTGAGTGAGGCCGGTCTTGCAGCCCACCAGGTTGTGCTTTAGTGTAGCTGGAGTCGGGCAGAGGGAGCATGTCGGGTCTTCTCCGTACCACTGGCTAAGATTCTTGGGAGACGGCAGTACATCATAAGCGGCCCTGATGGTGAAGCTAGCCTTAAATGCCTCCATCTCCCACAGCTCCTGCCAGGAGATCTTCCTCTTCTCCACTCCCTCCCAAGTCATCCACTGCCCCTGCCTTGCCTGTGAAACAGCTTTTGCGCACCTTGCTGCCTCCTCTTGTTGACGTACCTCCTGGACCACCAGCTTGCGTCTCTGGAACGGAGTAGCCTTGTTCCAGGCCGGTGTACTGGCTCCGGCTCCAAGACCACTCCTCCCGTGCTGCACTCGGCCCACGATGTCCCTGTGCTTGAGTGCTGCCTTTGCCTGCTTGGTTGCTTCCAGTGGGGTCCACTTCCTCCCAGTAGCCAGGATGGGTGCAGCTTGGGCTACAAATGGATCACTCAAATCCAATAGCATCATCTCCAGTCTAACTTTGGCGCATTTATACTCCTCTGCTAGACTGGAAATGGGCAGTTCTAATACTCCTTTGCCATAGAGCCCTATACTGCTGAGGCACCTGGGAAGCCCAAGCCACTTCCTTGCATATGAGCTGACCAGCCTCTCCAGCTTTTCCACCTTTGAGATCGGGACTTCATACATGGTAAGTGGCCATAAGAGGCGTGGAAGGAGCCCAAACTGCACACACCAGAGCTTCAACTTGCCAGGTAGTGCGGTTCTGTTGATGTTCTCCAGGCCGCTGGCTACATCCTTCCTGAGCTGATCTACTTGCTCTTTGTCCTTAAGGGAGGCATTATACCATCGGCCAAGGCTCTTCACAGGCTTCTCAGAGACAGTTGGAATAGGCTCATCGCCAATGAGAAAGCGTTGGTCTGACAGCTTCCCCTTGATGATGGAGATGCTTCTGGACTTGCTCGGCTTGATCTTCATCCGAGCCAGCTCGATGTTATCTTGCAGCTTTCTCAGCAGCCGTACAGTGCAAGCCTTGGTCGTGGTGAGGGTGGTAAGGTCGTCCATGTAAGCTCTCACAGGCGGCAGCCTCAGGCCAGGTCTTATAAGCTGTCCTCCAACCACCCACCGAGATGCTCGAATTATCATCTCCATGGCCATTGTGAAGGCTAGCGGGGAGATGGTGCAGCCGGCCATAATTCCCACTTCTAGATGCTGCCATGCTGTGGTGTACTCTGCTGTTGATAGGCACACCTGCACGTCCTGGAAGTAGGCCTTGAAAAGGCTTGTTAGGGCTACAGGGACCCTGAAGAAGTCAAATGCGGTCCAGAGGAGGTTGTGAGGGACTGAGCCAAAGGCGTTGGCGAGATCCAGGAACACCACGTGAAGATCTGTTCCCTCCGTCTTGGCAACTTTGATCTGATGCCAGATGGTACTCGCATGTTCCAGACAACCGGAGAAGCCAGAGATGCCTGCTTTCTGGATTGATGTGTCAATCAGATGGTTTCTTTGCAGGTATCCTGCCAGCCTGTGAGAGACCACACTGAAAAATATCTTCCCCTCGACGTTTAGGAGGCGGATCTGGCGGAATTGGCCGATTTCTGATGAGTCCTTTTCCTTTGGGATAAGGATTCCTCCAGCTCTCTGCCAGGATGTTGGTATCTCCTTCTTTTGCCAGACCACCCTCATGAGCTTCCAGAGGAATCGCAGGGCATCTGGTGCATTTTTGTAGAGCCTGTATGGAACTCCGTTAGGACCTGGGGCTGAAGCAGCCCTTGCTCTACGCACAGTTTTCTCCACTTCGCTCAATCTGGGTGGGCTGATATCTAGCTGGTGCTCTGGCGGGTTGATTGGTGGCATATCAGATGGGAGAATAACCTCTTCGTGGCGCTTGGCATCTGTGCAGGACTTTTCCAGATGTTTTTCCAGGTCGGCCTTTGGCACTGAGAGGCTTCCACTCTTCTCCGCTGTAAAGAGACTCTTCACAAATTTGAAGGGGTCTTTGTAGAAGCGTGATCTTGTCTGTTCCTTCCTTCTGCGCTTCTTTACCAGATTTTCCGCTCTTCTCAGTGTCACAAGTCTACTCCGGATGGCCTCCTGCAAGACGTTGATGCCCTCCTTTTCCTCCTCTGTGGCTTTCCTCCACTGCTTCTTCAGCTGCCTCCTCTCTATGACTAGGCGATCTATTTCCTTCTGCCTCCTGGACTTAGTGGGGATTGTCGGTTCAGATCTCTTTCTTTCGACTGCTCCAAACCATTCCGATCCATAGCTGTATATAAGATCTCCCATTTTCTCCAGCTTCTTCCTGGTGGTGCCTTTGAGGCCCTCTAAGATGTTGCAGAGGTCAGTGTTGACCTTCATCCACAGTGCCTTTTCGCAGGATTTTTGATTCTTGATCAGTGGCCTTCGCCCCTGGATCTTCTTTTCCACTGCAGGTCTTGCTGGGCTGGGTTCAGGTTGGTTTCCTATGCAAGGTTCGTCCTCTTCTGGGACAGGAATGTTGATGTCCTGCAGACTGTGGTTTTGGCCCTGCTGCTGAACTTCAGTCGACTGACTCGACCTGCTTCTCAGAAAGTAGCTGTCGATGCGAGATCCCTGTTGACCCTTCTTTAGGCACCCTTTCTTGCCCTGATGTATTTTTAGGCCTCTAGTGGAAGTAACCTTTGCCCAGCCACATATGCAGCTCTGGAGCTTGTGTCCAGCTGTAGCTGTCAAACTCGTAGTCTGTTCCGTTCCTATGTCAATAACCGGGTTATCCGCCGATGAGTCATCTTCCGCCCCCGCTCTCGATGACTCAAGGGGTATTTTTTCCTTATAATTTTTCGTAGCCATTGGTGGGTGGGACTCATACACCGTTCGTGCTGAAAATATAACTTTTGCATGATGGTTTCTGTCATTTTACCTAATTTACAAATCAACTACACTGGATAGGGACTGAACTAAAGAGTAAGTAAGTAAACAAACACGTTAAATGTATTTGAAAGATGGTTTCCGTCCTGTCTGGTTGTTCTTATCACGCTGGTGTGTGATCAAGCACATTTTATTTCTGTTAAGTTTTGAACGTGGAGAGGCAGCAGTGACAGCAGTGGTAATTTACGAGCTTCACCTGAACGCAGCAGTTTGAAGGATGTTGATGTTGCTGACATGTGAGAACTTCATGTTCTTCTGAAATTTTCCACAGACAAGTCACAGATTTAAACTGGGCCCATTATCCCCAATACATCAAACCATTAAATGATTATTATGACTGATAATTACAAGAGTTTTATTGTTGTTTTTTATGAATTGAGAAAAGAATTGGCTGCAAAAAGATCGGAAGAAATTGGAATAAAAACAATAAACAATTATTTATGCTGGATGATTAATTATTTTTTTATTGGATATGACATGTCAGAAATATTTAATGAATAAATAAGAACATTCAAATAAAAAAATAAATAAGCACATTCAACCAAGGAATTCATAAATAGTCAGACAACTTGATTAATGATTGAATAAATAAATAAATAAACAAATAAATAAATAAATAGTTAAATAGATAAATAATCTGATGGACAGATTCTAGTTGCTGGCGAGCAGAGATGAAAGCAGCAGGTCGGATCTCATGAGATGAACTTTAATTTCCTTCCTGATCAGTTCCCAGGATTCAGCAGAGTAGTCCTACACACACAGGAATATTATTATTAGAAGGTAGTTAGGTGGTTAGGTGGGTAGTTAGGTGAGTAGGTAGTTAGGTAAGTAGATGAGTAGGTAGGTAGGCACATAGATATATATAAAGACTAAATGTCTCGTTCGACGGAGCCGGACGTCACCACATGGCGGCCATCTTACATCGGGCAGCTCGCTCACCCATAACATTGTGTTGGTAGTGGTAAATAACCACAACTTGCTCAATTTTCAACCGATTTTGAAACAGTCTGGTTTGTTATAAACATCAGAGATGTAGATATGACACTGCACACTTATGAATAATAATGTTATTTTCTAAAAAAATTAAAATAATTTATGCAGTGTCATAACTACATCTCTGACGTTTATAACAAACCAGACCATTTCAAAATCGGTTGAAAATTGAGCAAGTTATGGTTATTTACCACTACCAACACAATGTTATGGGTGAGCGAGCTGCCCGATGTAAGATGGCCGCCATGTGGTGACGTCCGGCTCCGTTGGCCGGCAACGCGGCCGAGTCATCTAGTCATTATATCTATGGGTAGGAAGACTCACCAGTTGATGTAGGACATGACGTGACAGTCTCTTGAAATACATGCGCAGCTTCTTGTTCTTCCTCTTGTGGCTTTGGCTCACAATCTAAATAAATAAAAGGTTTTGAAAAATACTTTAAAATACAGCTTTGATTTAGTTTGATGTAATGACACTGTCTCCATGGAGACGCCTCAGTCAACAGCACTCAGAGCGACAGATCAGTCAGTTTTAAATGTGAGGGAAGGAGTGACACGTACACAGGAGCGAAGGCCGTCAGCCTGTCGGCTCATGACGTTGAGGAAGTCCTCCAGTCTTCTCTCGTCCCATGATGCAGCGCTGTGGTCCTCCTCAAACAGCAGCACCACCTCCTCCAGAACCTGCACCGTGAGCGCAAGTTTATCCTCAGCCTGGAAGAGGAGGAGGAAGAGGATGAAGGACGAGGAGAAATCATACAGACATACATTTGACAGCTGTTTTAAAAACTGGAGATAATAAGAACAGATATAACAAATATGATATAAAACACTTTTCAGTGTGAGTATTTTACTCACTGCTGCTTTGGACGTCTGACTGTACAGATCCTCAGGGAAGGACACTTCAACATCCTCAGTGGAGTTAGTGGAGTTATGAGCCTGCATCACACACACACACACATGTCATGTTGTCATTTCATTCACTTCAGTTATTCCAAAGACTTTAAACCTGATGCAAACAAGTCACTCACCATCATCTCTAGTAGATCCAAAGAGCTCTCACTGAGCTGTTTGAACTTCTGATCCATCCATCTGCAGCTCAGCGCCGAGCCTGCCACGCTCAGACCGAGACAAACCATGAAGATCCTGTGGAGCATTGTTCAAAGAGCAGGTAGAGGTTGACTTAGTAAACTCAGGTGTCTCCTGGTGTTTGTGTTGGAGCTGATCTGCAGAGCCTCATTTATAGCACAACTCACCTATTTCATTTTCCTAACTGTTGGAAAACCTGCACAGGGACTGTGGCTTTCAACCAGTTCACATGGTGAAACCTCAACCCACAGGTTAATGTCACACACCTGATCTGAAATACTGTGTTCACTTTATTAGGATAAAATAGTAATGTTCAGATGTTGTGCTCTGGACAAGAAGAGATTTGGGAGTCCGATTTCATATAAACTGTACATTTTGTTTTGGTAGAAATGAAATCTTTCATTTTTTATTTTGTATTGGATCTTGTTTTACTCTGACCTAGTTACATATATACTTATACAACAAGTGTTACCTTCATATAAATACAAAGACTATTCATAAAGACACTGGAGTAACACACTATTAAAATTCAGTCTATTTGGAGCAGAGGCCTGAAAATGAGAGGGTTAACTTAAAGTGTGCAAAGGGTGGTGATGATAATAATAATAATATTATATCAAATAATCATATGCACTTTTGGGAAAACATGTTTGTTTGATTTCCTACGAATTCACTCAGTTTGTGAGGGGAAAGAAAAAAAACTCTGTGTAATAGCTACATTTAATACAAGTAAAAAATAGCAAATAGTAACTGGAGATTTAAAATATAATAATAATAATCCCTGTACACCACAGAACAATAAAGTGAAAATGCAATCACGGTTGATAATATGATTGACGCGAATGACATGATGAAATATAGAGAGGCTCATTCACAGGCTGCACGTGTGGTCATTCCTCAGAAAGATGAGGTGAGCTGCGTGAAGGAGCGACAGCCACAGGCCGGAGTCACTTTCACTTTCTGTTAAGGGGAAGTGTTTTCACCTTGTGGCCTGTGTGATACGGAAACACTGCAGACACACCCCCAGTGTCACAGCTTTAATGGTGAAAACAGGGCACTAAGAAAGCTAATCTGCCACGCCCATGTGCCACAACCAGAAACTCTCTCATTTTGCGGACGTGTGCAAAGATTTCAAGTATGTTTACATTCTCAAAAAGACGTCAAGATAAATAAAGTATGGATCAGTCAGCTGCTCTGTCCTCAACAAAAGAAACACAACAAAATAAAAGTCTGTGTTTGTTCTGATGCCACTCTGTGATTTTTCATTTTTCAGGTTGATTGATATCAGGTCGAAAGTGTGTTCAGTTGTGCAGATTAAAAAGTGCAGGAGAATCCTCTGGATGTGACGTCCGTGCAGCCGTGGTCACAACGAGGTGAAATGTCACCGACATGTTCACATGAACCGGCGTCAAAGTTCAGCCCGCAGCCGCTTTCCTCTTGTCTCTGAGGGAAGTTCCCTTTATGACGCCTCATGGACACTGTGACACCTGCAGTTTTATCAATAAAGGATTATAATGAGTCCAAACAGAAATAAGGATGCAATTACCACAATAATGAAAAAACGTTGATCACCACGTGTGAAATAAAAAAACATCCTTGTCTTAGATTTGGGTTTGGGACATTTTACCTGAATGTTGAGGCTTCACCTTGACATGTGAACTGTGGATTTCCCACTGCCTCGAGTTAGGAAAATGAAATAGGTGAGTTGTGCTATAAATGAGGCTCTGCAGATCAGCTCAACACAAACACCAGGAGACACCTGAGTTTACTAAGTCAACCTCTACCTGCTCTTTGAACAATGCTCCACAGGATCTTCATGGTTTGTCTCGGTCTGAGCGTGGCAGGCTCGGCGCTGAGCTGCAGATGGATGGATCAGAAGTTCAAACAGCTCAGTGAGAGCTCTTTGGATCTACTAGAGATGATGGTGAGTGACTTGTTTGCATCAGGTTTAAAGTCTTTGGAATAACTGAAGTGAATGAAATGACCACATGACGTGTGTGTGTGTGTGTGATGCAGGCTCATAACTCCACTAACTCCACTGAGGATGTTGAAGTGTCCTTCCCTGAGGATCTGTACAGTCAGACGTCCAAAGCAGCAGTGAGTAAAATACTCACACTGAAAAGTGTTTTATATCATATTTGTTATATCTGTTCTTATTATCTCCAGTTTTTAAAACAGCTGTCAAATGTATGTCTGTATGATTTCTCCTCGTCCTTCATCCTCTTCCTCCTCCTCTTCCAGGCTGAGGATAAACTTGCGCTCACGGTGCAGGTTCTGGAGGAGGTGGTGCTGCTGTTTGAGGAGGACCACAGCGCTGCATCATGGGACGAGAGAAGACTGGAGGACTTCCTCAACGTCATGAGCCGACAGGCTGACGGCCTTCGCTCCTGTGTACGTGTCACTCCTTCCCTCACATTTAAAACTGACTGATCTGTTGCTCTGAGTGCTGTTGACTGAGGCGTCTCCATGGAGACAGTGTCATTACATCAAACTAAATCAAAGCTGTATTTTAAAGTATTGTTCAAAACCTTTTATTTATTTAGATTGTGAGCCAAAGCCACAAGAGGAAGAACAAGAAGCTGCGCATGTATTTCAAGAGACTGTCACGTCATGTCCTACATCAACTGGTGAGTCTTCCTACCTACCTACTACCTACTCACCTTCCTACCTACTCACCTTCCTACCTACTACCTACTCACCTTCCTACCTACTCGACTAACTACCCACCTAACTACCTAACTACCTTCTAATAATAACATTCCTGTGTGTGTAGGACTACTCTGCTGAATCCTGGGAACTGATCAGGAAGGAAATTAAAGTTCATCTCATGAGATCCGACCTGCTGCTTTCATCTCTGCTCGCCAGCAACTAGAATCTGTCCATCACATTTTTTATCTATTTAACTATTTATTTATTTATTTATTTATTTATTCAATCATTCATCAAGTTGTTTGATTATTTATTAATTCATTGGTTGAATGTGCTAATTTATTTTCCTACATGTCATATCCAATAAAAACAATTAATCGTCCAGCAAAAAAAAAGTTTACATTGTTTTTATTCCTGTTGCATTAACAAACACAATGCAAATGTATTATTATTATTGAATATGCATTTCAGTCCATCAGATTACGAAAGTTGTTTTTTTTTGTGCTTCAATATTCATTGATAGTTTATTTTTATATTGCATTGTTTATCTTAGTCATGTGTTTTGGGGGTTTGGTGGATTTTCTACACAATGAGTTTGTTTTCTTTACTCAACATGATGTTGGATAAAATAAAATTTCATTAAAACTATCATTCATTGCAATAATTTATTCGACAATATATCGTCAAACTCTGTTATTATCGTGACAGGCTAGCCATGATATCTTTCATTGTGATCCATGTGAGCTGTTTCCTTTCATAGCTACACAGCAAAGTTGGTATTACACAATGAAATATTAATAACTGAACTGTGTGAATAGGAATCGATTTTTAATGAACAATAAGTTAGAATGGCCATCGAAGGATTTTATAAAGATATAAATGGACCTTGACAGAAAAAAGGTTCCTGACATAAAGCAAAGATATGAAAATAGAACTTTTGCAGGATGGTTTCTGTCATTTTACCTTATTTACAAATCAACTACACTGGATAAGGACTGAACTAAAGAGTAAGTAAGTAAACAAACACGTTAAATGTATTTGAAAGATGGTTTCCATTCTGTCTGGTTGCACTTATCACGCTGGTGTGTGATCAAGCACATTTTATTTCTGGTAAGTTTTGAACGTGGAAAGGCAGCAGTGACAGCAGTGGTAATTTACGAGCTTCACCTGAACGCAGCAGTTTGAAGTGTTGTGCAATAGGAGTAGACTTGACGTTGGCTAATTATTAATAATCATGAAATATTATTATTAAAATAATAAAAGATTATTTATTAAAAATAATTAAAAATGATAAGGCTATCGTTACTTATCGTAGAGGGGCACCACCCTGGTTACAGGGACCAACGAGTCAAACTATAAATATCAGTCTCATATGATACTTGTTAAATTAATAATCCTAATAGTTAATATTAATGATTATTTAATAAACAATGAAGGGTTTTCAAGTTCAAGCACAGGCTATCATAATCAAGCTGTATTCACACACATATGCACAAATAATCACAGACTACAGATGCTTTAATTACAAAAGCATTTATTAAAAAGGGGAATACGGTTAATGTTATTTAATGATTCATCATTTTAACAAACTCCAATATTTCAAAGATAAACACAGCAGCAGCACTTATCACAATTCAGAAAATACATGTAAAACCTGCAGTCTACCTATGTATGTCTGTCTGCGTGTGTGTGTGTCAATGTGTCCCTCTATGTGTGTGTGTGTGTGTGTGTGTGTGTGTGTGTGTGTGTGTGTGTGTGTGTGTGTGTGTGTGTGTTTGTGTGTGTGTGTGAGAGAGAGAGAGCGAGAGAGAAGAGGGGAAGTGACACATCCAAGATGGCGGCCGACAATGATTCAAGGAATCATTAGGCCTAAAAACTCTCAAAATGGTGGTTTGACTACAAACAAGATGGCGGAGCCGCTTTGGAAGTTAGAGCCAAAATGGGAGGAGAGAGAGAGAGGAGGCGTGGCAATAATAGACTCTCAAAATGGTGGTTTAACTTAACGTTATCCAAAATGGAGACTATGTAAATGACCATGTGGCCTGAGCTCACAATGGCGGTCGCCACATGAGTTACACAAAGGAAATTATAGACAAAGAGAATTCTTGATCTCTGCTTGGCTTTGGGGCCGAATGGCTTCCAGATGTGTTATGCCTCTCTAAGTATAGATTTAACTATGTGACATGAACTGTATTATAAATACAGATCGGAACGTTTGTGTAAACAGGTTCAGGAGAAGAGAGAGAGAGAGAGAGAGAGAGGAAGCATGCGAGGAGAGAACGAACTCTTAAAACAAACACGTCAGAGACAAGTTACATTTACTTTACCACTCTGCACCCAAACGGCGTTGTGTGCTGAAGTTTAACCGGTAAAATCTCTGTAAAATTGCTCAGACGGGAACAGTGCAGCCGGAGACGCTTCGTCACGGCGCTTAAAACTGTAACACGGCCGTAACCGGAAACCGGAAGTCGTCGGCTCGTCGCCGCTAAAACAATGAGACACGGAGGTCCCGCAAACAAATACACTCAAATATTAAACAATACGCTACGTATCTGCCCAGACAATATAAGTCTCTTACTGTAAAACCCTCGCGGTGTGCCTGCGCCTCGGCGCGAATGTGCCAGGGGCCAGTGAATCACGTGGTCTCTCTCACGAGCGGAGCTCCGGAGCTCGCCGCTGGACCGGAAAAGGGAGCGAATTCCTCGTGCTCCTTGACGGAATGAAACTTCGTCTTTCTTCTGTAACAGCGGAGACCGTGCTGATTTACAGGAACGGAGTGGATTGTCTCATACTCCTCGGCGGGATGAACGTCGCGCTTCTGCAGGGAACGGCTTTGTGGAAGCCGTTTGTACACTGCATGAAAAGAAGCGTTTGTGTCAATCTGTGTCGCAGAGAAGTGTTGGCACATCCTTCGGTTAACGACTTTCACACGTATCTGCAGGCAGCAAAGGAAATGCTCAGGGTTCCTGCAGTTGTCAAGCCTGTGAGCTGTTGAGATTTGACCCCCCCTGCTCCAACTCCTAGAGGACGCTTTCACATGCAAATGACAATGCTCTGAGCTTCACAAATGCAAATCAGTTTCCCTGAGAGCAGATAACACCAATGTGTAAGAGGCACCAACAAACTATCTGGCTGAGTAAACCAGGCTTAAAATAAATATTAAACCTGAAATTTTAAATTGTTCTTAAGTAAGTAAGTGTGCTATAATGAATTATATTGTATACCACGAACAAAGGTCAATGCAGTCAAAAGAAATGAAACAATGCACTTTATTTCAAATTTTTATTGTCATCCAATCCTAAATCTCAACAACTGTACAGAGTGGCATGATTACAGTCACTTTTTCAATTGTGCTGGTTAAATGCACAGAGGAAGTGTAAACCACACCTCTACCAGCAAATAAATGATGCTGGGTGTGATCATCTGTGTCCTGTAAGCTCCAAACTTCTACTGGCTTTCCATAAAAATATCTGTCCTCCCAAAATACTGGCATCAAATTCACATGTCAATGGCAAACTAAGCTGTTCCATGAATTATAAATGGTACCTTTTCACCACTACTTTCAAAATTGCTATGAAACATTCATTGATTTAATGATTTATTTTTTCAGTGTAATATTTAATCCCCCATGGACTGCACAGTGACAAAACACAGCAGCCGGCTGTTTGGATACAACATACATCTCCACTCAGTTTGATTATTATTTTAAATATAAAGGAGACACAATATAAAGCTTAAATTCCTTCATAATTTGAACTTCAATTGTCTAATTGTTGTTATTAAACTTTCTCAGTATTCCATTAAAACAGTCAACACTTTTATCCAAAGCGACTTACGATAAGTGCATTCAACTATAAGGTTACGAACACAGAACAGCGTGAATCATGTGTGTAAATGTACTAAACACCACAAAAAATAAACCTGGCCTCAGTCAAATACTTATCCCATATGAATTAACCGCTGCTCACGTCACCCGCTCGCGTCATCAGCTGATGGACTCGTCCAATCAGAGCCTCGTAAACGCCGTGCAGCAGCGTCGAGTGTCCCGCAGACAGGAAGCGGGTCGTGTTTAGCTTGTCCCGTACGAGTGACTCTGTCTTCGGGGTAAATAACTTGCTGAAGTCGACACGACGCTGTTCCCTGGAGGAGAAGATGAGTGCGTGTGGAGGCAGAGCCGCGGGCCCGGTGTGGACGAGTCGAGGCGGAGAAGACGGGCGCACAGTCCCTGAGTTACGGTGAGCTAGAGACGCCATGCTAACCACTAAGCTAACTGGTACATCTGAAAGCATGTCCGCCACTCTTTGGGATAGCGAGAAAGTTGCTAAAATACGAATACAGCATCGAGTGCTGGAGCAGATCTAGTGCATGTGTAAATATGTATGAATTACTTAGATGTAACAGTTTGTTCTCGTTAAGTTTTTTCATCAACGTGACTTTTTTCTGTATGTTTTCACAGCCTCAGCCCCCTTGTCTTCACTGGCGAACGCCGAGGTAACATCATGGAAACAGTTGGTTACAGCAGGGGATTAGGCCTGTCCGTAGAGGTTCACTGTGACAATAATACTGCTTTTCGTCTAGTGGTAGATCGTTGAAAAAGAAAAAGTCTGTGGAAAGTGTCGGAGTCCGTCCCGCGGATGCACTTTCGGTCTTTCAAGTTAAAACAGCAAAAAGTCCTATCAAAATAAAACTTCGACTGAGATAAAAGAAGAAATGAAACGAATTCAAATAAAATGATATTAAACAAACGTCTAATCGCCTCCTTAGTTGCTGAGTCGTGTGGTCGGCCTCGAAAGGTCTGTTCACAACTTGAGCAGTGGAGTAAAAGAGAAAGATTTCTGTGAGCACACCGGTTTTGTTGAACCTGGGAGGTACCAGCCCCCTCAGGAAGTGGTCATGGGCTTAAGTTGGCTCTCAGCCAATGAGAATGTCAGGGTCCCGACCTTAGTGGGCGGGGATTCGACCTCAGTGGGCGTTTAAGAGTCACCGTGGGGTCCCTGAAGGACACCCCAGATGCTCCCCTGCTGGGCGAGGCTCCACGTTGTCTGAGGAATGTGTGGATGCAAAGCAGAAACCGGTCGGACTGGTTTCGTGGTGGCCAACAGGCCGCAGTTTTATTGCTCCCCTTTGATTGGAGGTCAGATCTCAGGACTTCACCCCCAACAGAAGGATGTTGATGTTGCTGACATGTGAGAACTTCATGTTCTTATGAAATGTTCCACAGACAAGTCACAGATTTAAACTGGGCCCAATATCCCCAATACATCAAACCATTAAATGATTCTTATGACTGATAATTACAAGAGTTTTATTGTTGTTTTTTATGAATTGAGAAAAGAATTGGCTGCAAAAAGATCGGAAGAAATTGGAATAAAAACAATAAACAATTATTTATGCTGGATGATTAATTATTTTTTTATTGGATATGACATGTCAGAAATATTTAATGAATAAATAAGAACATTCAAATAAAAAATAAATAAGCACATTCAACCAAGGAATTCATAAATAGTCAAACAACTTGATTAATGATTGAATAAATAAATAAATAAACAAATAAATAAATAAATAAATAAATAAATAAATAAATAGTTTAATAGATAAATAATCTGATGGACAGATTCTAGTTGCTGGCGAGTAGAGATGAAAGCAGCAGGTCGGATCTCATGAGATGAACTTTAATTTCCTTCCTGATCAGTTCCCAGGATTCAGCAGAGTAGTCCTACACACACAGGAATATTATAATAAGAAGGTAGTTAGGTAGTTAGGTGGGTAGTTAGTCGAGTAGGTAGTTAGGTAAGTACATGAGTAGGTAGGAAGGACCATAGATATATATAAAGACTAGATGTCTCGTTCGACGGAGCCGGACGTCACCACATGGCGGCCATCTTGCTAGGGGGCAGCTCGCTCACCCATAACATTGTGTTGGTAGTGGTAAATAACCACAACTTGCTCAATTTTCAACCGATTTTGAAACAGTCTGGTTTGTTATAAACGTCAGAGATGTAGATATGACACTGCACACTTATGAATAATAATGTTATTTTCTAAAAAAAAAAAAATAATTTATGCAGTGTCATAACTACATCTCTGACGTTTATAACAAACTAGACTGTTTCAAAATCGGTTGAAAATTGAGCAAGTTATGGTTATTTACCACTACCAACACAATGTTATGGGTGAGCGAGCTGCCCGATGTAAGATGGCCGCCATGTGGTGACGTCCGGCTCCGTTGGCCGGCAACGCGGCCGAGTCATCTAGTCATTATATCTATGGGTAGGAAGACTCACCAGTTGATGTAGGACATGACGTGACAGTCTCTTGAAATACATGCGCAGCTTCTTGTTCTTCCTCTTGTGGCTTTGGCTCACAATCTAAATAAATAAAAGGTTTTGAAAAATACTTTAAAATACAGCTTTGATTTAGTTTGATGTAATGACACTGTCTCCATGGAGACGCCTCAGTCAACAGCACTCAGAGCGACAGATCAGTCAGTTTTAAATGTGAGGGAAGGAGTGACACGTACACAGGAGCGAAGGCCGTCAGCCTGTCGGCTCATGACGTTGAGGAAGTCCTCCAGTCTTCTCTCGTCCCATGATGCAGCGCTGTGGTCCTCCTCAAACAGCAGCACCACCTCCTCCAGAACCTGCACCGTGAGCGCAAGTTTATCCTCAGCCTGGAAGAGGAGGAGGAAGAGGATGAAGGACGAGGAGAAATCATACAGACATACATTTGACAGCTGTTTTAAAAACTGGAGATAATAAGAACAGATATAACAAATATGATATAAAACACTTTTCAGTGTGAGTATTTTACTCACTGCTGCTTTGGACGTCTGACTGTACAGATCCTCAGGGAAGGACACTTCAACATCCTCAGTGGAGTTAGTGGAGTTATGAGCCTGCATCACACACACACGTCATGTTGTCATTTCATTCACTTCAGTTATTCCAAAGACTTTAAACCTGATGCAAACAAGTCACTCACCATCATCTCTAGTAGATCCAAAGAGCTCTCACTGAGCTGTTTGAACTTCTGATCCATCCATCTGCAGCTCAGCGCCGAGCCTGCCACGCTCAGACCGAGACAAACCATGAAGATCCTGTGGAGCATTGTTCAAAGAGCAGGTAGAGGTTGACTTAGTAAACTCAGGTGTCTCCTGGTGTTTGTGTTGGAGCTGATCTGCAGAGCCTCATTTATAGCACAACTCACCTATTTCATTTTCCTAACTCGAGGCAGTGGGAAATCCACAGTTCACATGTCAAGGTGAAGCCTCAACATTCAGGTAAAATGTCCCAAACCCAAATCTAAGACAAGGATGTTTTTTTATTTCACACGTGGTGATCAACGTTTTTTCATTATTGTGGTAATTGCATCCTTATTTCTGTTTGGACTCATTATGATCCTTTATTGATAAAACTGCAGGTGTCACAGTGTCCATGAGGCGTCATAAAGGGAACTTCCCTCAGAGACAAGAGGAAAGCGGCTGCGGGCTGAACTTTGACGCCGGTTCATGTGAACATGTCGGTGACATTTCACCTCGTTGTGACCACGGCTGCACGGACGTCACTACCAGAGGATTCTCCTGCACTTTTTAATCTGCACAACTGAACACACTTTCAACCTGATATCAATCAACCTGAAAAATGAAAAATCACAGAGTGGCATCAGAACAAACACAGACTTTTATTTTGTTGTGTTTCTTTTGTTGAGGACAGAGCAGCTGACTGATCCATACTTTATTTATCTTGACGTCTTTTTGAGAATGTAAACATACTTGAAATCTTTGCACACGTCCGCAAAATGAAAGAGTTTCTGGTTGTGGCACATGGGCGTGGCAGATTAGCTTTCTTAGTGCCCTGTTTTCACCATTAAAGCTGTGACACTGGGGGTGTGTCTGCAGTGTTTCCGCGTCACACAGGCCACAAGTTGAAAACACTTCCCCTTAACAGAAAGTGAAAGTGACTCCGGCCTGTGGCTGTCGCTCCTTCACGCAGCTCACCTCATCTTTCTGAGGAATGACCACACGTGCAGCCTGTGAATGAGCCTCTCCATATTTCATCATGTCATTCGCGTCAATCATATTATCAACCGTGATTGCATTTTCACTTTATTGTTCTGTGGTGTATAGGGATTATTATTATTATATTTTAAATCTCCAGTTACCATTTGCTATTTTTTATTTGTATTAAATGTAGCTATTACACAGAGTATTTTTTCTTTCCCCTCACAAACTGAGTGAACTCGTAGGAAATCAAACAAACTTGTTTTCCCAAAAGTGCATATGATTATTTGATATAATATTATTATTATTATTATCATCACCACCCTTTGCACACTTTAAGTTAACCCTCTCATTTTCAGGCCTCTGCTCCAAATAGACATAATTGATTTTAATAGTGTGTAACTCCAGTGTCTTTATGAATAGTCTTTGTATTTATATGAAGGTAACACTTGTTGTATAAGTATATATGTAACTAGGTCAGAGTAAAACAAGATGCAATACAAAATAGAAAATGAAAGATTTTATTTCTACCAAAACAAAATGTACAGTTTATATGAAATCGGACTCCCAAATCTCTTCTTGTCCAGAGCACAACATCTGAACATTACTATTTTATCCTAATAAAGTGAACACAGTATTTCAGATCAGGTGTGTGACATTAACCTGTGGGTTGAGGTTTCACCATGTGAACTGGTTGAAAGCCACAGTCCCTGTGCAGGTTTTCCAACAGTTAGGAAAATGAAATAGGTGAGTTGTGCTATAAATGAGGCTCTGCAGATCAGCTCCAACACAAACACCAGGAGACACCTGAGTTTACTAAGTCAACCTCTACCTGCTCTTTGAACAATGCTCCACAGGATCTTCATGGTTTGTCTCGGTCTGAGCGTGGCAGGCTCGGCGCTGAGCTGCAGATGGATGGATCAGAAGTTCAAACAGCTCAGTGAGAGCTCTTTGGATCTACTAGAGATGATGGTGAGTGACTTGTTTGCATCAGGTTTAAAGTCTTTGGAATAACTGAAGTGAATGAAATGACCACATGACGTGTGTGTGTGTGTGTGATGCAGGCTCATAACTCCACTAACTCCACTGAGGATGTTGAAGTGTCCTTCCCTGAGGATCTGTACAGTCAGACGTCCAAAGCAGCAGTGAGTAAAATACTCACACTGAAAAGTGTTTTATATCATATTTGTTATATCTGCTCTTATTATCTCCAGTTTTTAAAACAGCTGTCAAATGTATGTCTGTATGATTTCTCCTCGTCCTTCATCCTCTTCCTCCTCCTCTTCCAGGCTGAGGATAAACTTGCGCTCACGGTGCAGGTTCTGGAGGAGGTGGTGCTGCTGTTTGAGGAGGACCACAGCGCTGCATCATGGGACGAGAGAAGACTGGAGGACTTCCTCAACGTCATGAGCCGACAGGCTGACGGCCTTCGCTCCTGTGTACGTGTCACTCCTTCCCTCACATTTAAAACTGACTGATCTGTCGCTCTGAGTGCTGTTGACTGAGGCGTCTCCATGGAGACAGTGTCATTTCATCAAACTAAATCAAAGCTGTATTTTAAAGTATTTTTTCAAAACCTTTTATTTATTTAGATTGTGAGCCAAAGCCACAAGAGGAAGAACAAGAAGCTGCGCATGTATTTCAAGAGACTGTCACGTCATGTCCTACATCAACTGGTGAGTCTTCCTACCTACCTACTACCTACTCACCTTCCTACCTACTACCTACTCACCTTCCTACCTACTCGACTAACTACCCACCTAACTACCTAACTACCTTCCTACCTACTCGACTAACTACCCACCTAACTACCTAACTACCTTCTAATAATAATATTCCTGTGTGTGTAGGACTACTCTGCTGAATCCTGGGAACTGATCAGGAAGGAAATTAAAGTTCATCTCATGAGATCCGACCTGCTGCTTTCATCTCTGCTCGCCAGCAACTAGAATCTGTCCATCAGATTATTTATCTATTTAACTATTTATTTATTTATTTGTTTATTTATTTATTCAATCATTAATCAAGTTGTTTGACTATTTATGAATTCCTTGGTTGAATGTGCTTATTTATTTTTTTATTTGAATGTTCTTATTTATTCATTAAATATTTCTGACATGTCATATCCAATAAAAAAATAATTAATTATCCAGCATAAATAATTGTTTATTGTTTTTATTCCAATTTCTTCCGATCTTTTTGCAGCCAATTCTTTTCTCAATTCATAAAAAAACAACAATAAAACTCTTGTAATTATCAGTCATAAGAATCATTTAATGCTTTCCTGTATTGGGGATAATGGGCCCAGTTTAAATCTGTGACTTGTCTGTGGAACATTTCATAAGAACATGAAGTTCTCATGTGTCAGCAACATCAACATCCTTCAAACTGCTGCGTTCAGGTGAAGCTCGTAAATTACCACTGCTGTCACTGCTGCCTCTCCACGTTCAAAACTTAACAGAAATAAAATGTGCTTGATCACACACCAGCGTGATAAGAACAACCAGACAGGATGGAAACCATCTTTCAAATGCATTTAACGTGTTGTTTTACTTACTTACTCTATCCAGTGTAGTTGATTTGTAAATTAGGTAAAATGATGGAAACCATCCTGCCTGCAAAAGTAGTATTTTTATATCTCTGCTTTATATGCGATTCACAAGGTTCAGTTATGGATATTTCATTATATGATACCATATATATATGATGGCGCATAATGAAATATATCATGGTTAGCCTGTCACGATAATAACATTTTTTTGATGAAAATTATTGCGTTGAATGATATTATTGTCACCATTTTGAAACCATTTCATCCCACTGATATAATGATAATACTATGACATAATCAAGCGAGTTCACCCTTTCAAAGAGCTTAATTCTAAAGAATATTGAGTCTGACATTTGAATTCAAAATATTAAAATAAACTTCACAACAGAAAACAATAACAGTTAGGTTATATTCTAGTAACTTCGTATTGCACTGTTTCTTATATTGTGTGTAAATAAAGTTTATATGAAAGGGACGCGTGAATATTGGTCCATAAAAAACAAAAAAAAGGAGAGACGTCGCTTTTTACTGATATTTCCGATGGACCGTGAAGGCGTCGCCGGTGTAATCACGCTCCCATGATGCATTCGGGTTCAGTCGCACGGCACGCAGCGACTCACGTCAAAACAAATCGCTGCTAACGCAGGTTTTCCGGTGTTTTTCGGGATTTTTTGACGCAAACGATGGAAAGCGACTGTTCGGACCGACCCGGCTGCTGAGGTCACGTCCGGTCCCGGGAGCTCCTGGGCGGCGTGAGGACGTAAAGCTCGCTCCTGAGCTCAGCTAGCCTGGTTCTCGGTGAGTAAGCTAGCTAATGTGGCTAATGCCCTGTGCTAACTCGGATAGCTTGACACTTTAATAACATGTAGTGAAGCATCACGTGTTTGTCACGTTAACCCGGGTTCAGGGGTCAATGTTTAACCTTAACAGTCTGTTGAATTAACCCGGTTTATGCTGTTAGCTCAAAGGAGCTAACAGCACCAGGGTTTCTGTGTGTGCAAAGTTTAAACATCATTTAATCTGCTGTTAACTTTCCTCCTGTTAAATGTAATTTCAGCCGAATTCACCCCGAAGCAGTTTGGGAACAACCAGGGTTATTGTTGTGTATTGTAAGACAACGTTTGAATACTTAAATATGTTTTTATCATCATCTTTTATCATTGTTATCATTAAATCACGACTTGAGTGAGAAACTTCCGGGTCGTGAATTCGGCTTCTTTTAAAAAACTCAAGATACTTTGGATCCTGTGTTCTCCAACTTCCTGTCACTCATGTTAAACCTACAGGAAGCTAATTTTAGATTAGATTAAATTCAACTTTATTGTCATTAGCACAGTACAAGTACATATGCAACGAAATGCAGTTTAGCGTCTAACCAGAAGTGCATAAAAAGGCAGTAAAAGTGCAGAGTATCGTGCATATTAAAGTGAAAAATGTAATAAATAAGATCTGTACAGTAGAAATATATATGGAATAATACAGTATTAACAGGAATTGTAAGATATACGGACGATGAATACACTATGAGCAGGATAAAAATAAATATATATAAATATGAATACACTATAGGCGGGATAATACAGTAATACAAAACAAAGTAACAGTCAGTGCAATGTACGAATGTTCAAATGTTCAGTGGTTGGGGGAGGGAGTGTGACAGTCCAAGAGGAGGTTCCCACCGAGCTGGTCTCAGTTGTGTTGTTTAGTTGTGTTACAAGTGGAAGAGACAAACACACAAAGACAGACATGTCAATTAAAAGGACCTGACTGAGTGTGGATGAGGAACTGGAGTTAATGGGATTCATTAGACTCGACCACAGAGAGGAAGAGAAGCTGCAGAACGATCCTGTCACTTCCATCTTCTCTCTGTTCTCGTTCACTCTGAAGTTGTGTTTATTACATTTCTCACTCGACAGCATCAGAATCAGAATCAGAAGTATTTTATTGCCAAGTACGTTCACACATACAAGGAATTTGCTCTGGTTAATGGTGCAAACAATGAACATAGAAACATAAAAACGCAATAAATACAACATACATAGGAGAGCAATAAAAAATAGGAAACCAGTATATATTTACTCACTGTTTACTTCTTATTTACTCACTTTTTACCAATATTTATACAAAGTAACATTTATTTTGACATAAACATTTCTGAATAAAAATATATAAAAGATAAAAGATGTAAAAAGTGAAGTAAAAAGTGTAATGCTAAATGCAAAACAGTGAACAGTGTCATATTGCAATATGCAATGTAATGCAGTATAATATAATATGATATAATGTGTCTGTGGTGATCGACCTGTGATTGAATCAGTTCACGTCCAGACCAGGAAACAATGAGGTTTGGGATCAGAACAGTTGATTATCATGCAGACGAGTTGCTTCACTCAAGACGATGGATTTCTCTGTTTTCATGTCGCCCAGTTGTTTCTCTCTGGACAGTAGGGCTGGGAATTGGCAAAAATGTGACATTTCAATAGTATTGCGATATTTGGGCCACGATTCAATAGTATTGCGATTCTGCGATATATTGCGATTCGATTCTGCGATATGTCGCGATTCATGTCCCCCATATTATTCAAAGGCATTACAAAAAAAGAGGAAAATAAGACTGCTCACCTCACTTCAAATGTCACATTTAATTCTGTGAACAACATTGTCTTCTACACATTAACTGAAGTGCAAAAACTTTGTCCTTGAACATTCAGGACACAGGACCTTTGTAATTATTTTCTGAATAGGCGACCTCTCACATGAACACTGAGCTCCCAGCACATAACTTACAATTATTTAAATATAATACAGTAACATCAAGCAGACATAATAGAGTAACATAAACCTGAGAATAATCATATAAACAAGAGTAACTTAGAGCTTCAATCAAATTGAGAAAAATAAACAAATGTGTACTACTAGAGTCCAGTCCAGTTGGATGAATGTTGAATTCATTTGGGAATATTGGCATTTTTGTTCAGAAAAAGGAGTTGGTCAACATGCTCAGATGAAAAAAAAAAAAAAAATTGCAATACTTTGTGCTACAGTATCGATAGTATCGCGGGCGCAAAATATCGCGATACTGAACAGAATCGTTTTTTCCCCCACCACTAATTATCATACAGACGAGTTGCTTCACTCAATGGATTTCTCTGTTTCCTTGTGGCCCAGTTGTTTCTCTCTGGACAGGGATCTGAACCCTCAATCTTATCTGGATCTGATTGTATCAGTGGAGGCCGCTGCTCTAGAGCAACTCTTTCAGGATCTTGAATTGCCTTATCTGGGATTTTTCTATTGTGAAATTGGGGAAGTTATTTCTGAAGCGTTTGCAGCCACTTCCCGGCTGACACCCTCTTTATAACCCGCGCCTCACATGACTCTCTCTCTCTCACATACTGAAACCGTGAAATCGCAGATATGTCACACAGCATAAAGTCTGATGATGGAGCGTGCAACCATCTGCACGGCTGCCCTGAAGTGAGGAAGAGGGCAAACCTCCTCATCATCACGCGCCGCACAAGCTCGCGTTACTTGTTTATCCTTTCTTAAATGACAGATGTGATACTAGCAGAGATATGTGTGAGATATGTGTGAGTGCGTCCGGTGTGGTGATCCTGTTGCACGGGTGTAACGCATCTTTGTTTCTGTGTTTCAGTCGTGCCATGTGGGAGTAGCCCCCCCCTGGAGGTGCCATGCTCGCCACACAGATGCCAGACACGCCACCGGAGGCTCATGATGTCAAACAGGTAAAACAAGAATCTGTTTCTCCTCCGAGCAAAGATCCTGTTTCCTGTTTATCTGCGTTTTTTCTAACTTTGATTTTGAATGGGGTTTTGCTTTAGCAAGTTGATTACTGACTTTATTTACAGTCACAATTAAACGGTTATAGTCACAAGGGGCATGTGCAAGAGCTTTATCTTCTGCTTTATATATCAATGCCTCAATGTGCATTTTTTTTTACATAATCTATTTATGCAAATAATGTGTAAAAGCTATTTTCTTTCAGTCTAAAGCTGCGGTTGTGCTTCAGGCGTTGGTCAGTGCGAGTGTGACCTCGACACACAACTTTTTCCTTTCATACTCGCACTTTAGGGGCGATTACTCTTGTACAAGTTTCTTGTTTCCTGGTTTCCGCTGTAACTCTGGTGTGAGGGTCAGAAGTTGACTTTATTGTCTCTGTGGAGGGATTTTTGGCCGAACATTGTCAGTCCGGGACAATAAAGTCGTATTTAATGACACTGGTGTAACTGCACTCGGCAGCGTTCAGCTTTACATCCGTGTCAGAACTGAACTCGGGTCACTGGCTCATTAGTGTTTTGAGAACAGGCTAAAGTTAACAGATAATCTAATGCTGGTAAAGAGATGAGACGTTAAACAGCAGCATTTCATCTCAAAGGTGAGAAAAGAGAACAGAGTGTGAACTTCTGTTGTTCAGTAGTTATCAAACTTTACTGCATGTACGACCAGGACAATGTTCTGCTGAAAGAATGTATGTGTAAGAGCCATTATGTAGTGTGTGTGTGTGTGTAGTTAAATAATCATGTTGGTTTTATATTTCTTATATTATCCAGGTTTGTAGTTTAATTTTTGTACAGTTAAAATTAGGGCTGGGCAAGTTAACTCGTTTTAATCGAGTTAACTCAAGTGATGAGTTAACTCGATTGTTTATCCGCCAATTATTTTATTTTTTCCTGTTCTGCAGCAGTCAGCAACAGACTTTCACAAAATAAAAGCCTGACTTTCACAATAAAACAATAAATAATCAAACCTGAGTTAATGCGAGATAAAATAATGAATCGAGTTAACTCATCACTTGAGTTAACTCGATTGAAACAAGTTAACTTGCCCAGCCCTAGTTAAATTATATTTTTGTATATTGTGGGTTCTATATTTCAAGTATATTTTGTTTTGGGCACTGTTGATGAAGCCGTATGGCGGTTCTTCATATCAGGTGCGTGGTGAGCCAGCGTGGGTGGTTAGTGACAAGAAGAGTGGTGAGTGGAGGAGTCTGAAGGAGTCGACTCAAACAAGTTTTGACCGTGACATTTATGTGAAATGTGCGTGAAATGTGAGTGACATTAACGTGAAGATGACGGGAATATGGATGGTTGATATCAGTGACGGGAGAAAAAAGTGACGTTGTGACCAGGCTGGAGTTAAGGCGTGCCAATATTCGATGATGGATTGTTTAAACGGTGTGTCTGATCTGTGCTGGAAAGGAAAATAAAATACCTCACTACAAGCATAACCTGCCTCCTGGGTTCGTGTAACAGTGGGTTATCACTACGGGACGGGTTCTGCTGTAAGGAAATACTCCTCAGACAGAATCAAGACATATTTATTGGTTTATACCGGGGGGGATATATGGGGGGGGCAACATCACCCCAGAGCATGTTGACCAGCTCTTGTTTTTGCACAAGAATCTAAACATACCCAAGCACTAGCTTTGCATCGCCTACATGCAAACAACAATAGCCTACTTTTTGTTTATTTCAAAGTTTATATTTTAAGTAAACTTTTATTCATTCTATTTAATTTACCTTTTATTTATTGTTTAAAAGAAGCCTAGGTGGAATACATTTCTTAATCTGTCAATTTGTGTGCAGTTGACAGGGGCTTTACAATAATAGGGCACATTTGTATTTATTTTCTCTATTGGCTGCCCGGCAGTCATTAAGTTAATGTTAATATTTGAAATAAAACTTGTAAAGCTCTAAGTGAATTTGACTGTGTTGTATTTGAAGGTATGATTCAACATTTTGCCATGGTCCAGTATTTAAAAAAAAAAAATAACCAAAAGAAATCCCAGGAAATCGTAATATCGAATCGCAATACTTACAGAATCGCAAAACATATCGTATCGCCACCTAAGTATCGTGATAGTATCGTATCGGGAGGTCCCTGCTGATTCCCGTCCCTAGAAATTCCCGTCCTCTGCGAGTCTCAGGTTCTTCTCTAGTGAAGCGCAGTAACAGACGAGTGCTTCAGTGTGGAGAACACACAGATCCTGGTCTCAGTGCTGTGTGCAGGTGGGTCAATTACAGACCTCCATGAACACTGAAGTTCACTTCACTTTCCCAACGTGCTGCTCATCACAACCACAACTTCATTGACTTCTCGCCAGAAAACAGAGCGATGATGTTGACACTTCCTGCTCCCTTGGGTTGTCACGCAGATCAAAGAGAAGCTGGCCCAGGCGCTCAAGGCGCTGCAGAAGCGCTTCGTGGCGTCGGACGCGGTCGTGACCAGTGAGGACGCCGACGCTAACCTGCTCTGCTGCGCCCTGGAGGCCATCTTCATCCACGGTATCAAGAGCAAGTTCATCCGCTCCGACACCGGGGGGCGAACCAGGAAGGGCGGCCGGGCCCCCCTCCCTCAGCCCTTCTTCTGGAGCCTCCTCAAGACCGTCACCCACCGGTAAGAGGAGACCGTGGCCCACGCTGTCAGATCTCTGATATGATGAACACAGGGTTATAGTCCAGGCAAAGTAGCCCATTTTGGAGCCAAAAATAGAAGTAATTGTAAAAGAATTTTTTTCAGCATAGATTATTTCTATGAGGTGTCCAGAACAACATACTAAAAGTCCTAAGAAATCGTAGTTGAGGAAATATGTTTAATTCTCATCAATGTGTCAATAAGGCAACAATACACCCCAAAAAGAACTATTTTTTTCCTTTAATCCAATCAAAATGAAACTTTACACAATGAAAGTAGCCATGAAACGTTACATTTTTTGTATTACAAGTTTCTTTGAAAATGAATTTATGTATGTATTTGTAATACATATGAATGGTGTTTGCCTATGCAAATTAGGACATATTCAATAAGTGTGGAGCCCATGTGCTTGTCAAATTCATTTCAAAAGAAACTTGTAATACAAAAAATGTTACGTTTCATGGTTACTTTCATTGTGTAAAGTTTTATTTTGATTGGAGTAAAGGAAAAAAATAGTCTTTTTGGGGTGTATTGTTGCCTTATTGGCACATTGATGAGAATTAAACATATTTCCTCAACTAGGATTTCTTAGGACTTTTAGTATGTTGTTCTGGACACCTCATAGAAATGATCTATGCTGAAAAAAATTCTTTTACAATTAGTCGGTCGTAAAACGCTACTTTGCCTGGACTATTACGTATCTTGACCATTTCTCCACACTCTCTCTGTTAAATCCCCAGTGATGTCATCACCGAGCTGGAGAAGATCAGCTTCGTGGGCACGGAGGTGGGTCGCTGCCGGGCGTGGCTGCGGCTGGCGCTGAACCACGGCCTGCTGGAGTGCTACCTGGCGTCCCTGTTCCGGGAGGACTCCACGCTGCGGGCGCACTACCAGCCCCGCGCCTTGCTCCTGAACCCGGAGGAGCGGGACGTCCTGCTCAGCTACCTCCAGGGTCTGGCCTCACTCACCTTCAGCCTGTCCTACAAGTCCGCCGTCCTCAACGAGTGGACCACCACGCCTCTGGTTCTCGCTGGACTCTGCCCCTCCTCCCAGGCGGACACGCCCGACCTGGCCCTTAACGGCGGGGACCACCCCCGCTCCGGGTCCCTGTGTAAGGAGTCGTGGGACACGGTGTCTCAGTCCTCCAGCTCATCGGACGCTCAGGACACGCAGAGAGGGGGTCCGGTGTCGTTTGTGGGGAGGGGGTCCAGTGCTCTACAGGGGGAGAGGACTGCACTCAGCTCTTCTAATCTCAGTCTGGACACCACAGGCTCCTCCCAGCTCTCCTCCAGCCTGAGCTCCGACAGCCTCCTGCAGGGCCAGGACCCCCGCAGCCCGGCCGGAGAGCAGTGGTCCTCATGTGACCTGGACGTATCCAACCACATCAGCACCAAGAGACCACAGAAAGAGTAAGTGTTCCTGCCTGCTTTTGTTTTTCTATCGATTGATCCACTTATTGAGTTTTGTATGTGGATGCAAATCCTATTATTACTTATTTCCCCCGTGCTGAAGACGACTCTTCTCCAAAAACCACTGCGAACATCCACGAGACACTTCAGTGCACTGGATGACATCTTCTTTCCTTAACACACACACACACACACTAGTTTATTTTAAGTTAAGCCTAATGCGACATCCTGTTGCTGTAAATACTCACTAACGCATCAACTGTGATTTAATCTGCGGCTGAAAATAGTCCAAACAAACAACAAACTACAAACTACAAACAACAAACACGGAAAAACTGTTTCAGGAAATGCCCGAGCCCTTTTTTAAGATATTAAACAAGTAGAGGGAAATAAAAAAATGTTGTTGACCCTGCAAGAAATCTTCTTGTGTGTTGACTCTGCACCTTTCTGATTTTGGAAATCATCGGCCAATAAGTCACAGTTTTACGTCCTCATCTTGGATTTTTATGGAGTTTTGAAAAAAATAAGGATAAAAGAATAATAGTAGAAGAAGAACAGGGAAGTTAAAAATTATTGAAAGACCATTATAGTCGGTTTTGCTCTTTTCATCAGATTTTTGACGATCAGAGAAATCTATAATGGTCATTTTGCATCTCGTAGACATATTTCAGTCGAATTCATATTTAAAATGGACATTTATATATAAAAATAATGTGTTTTTCTATTATAAACTCAGTTAAATGTCATGTCTCTGCAGTTTGGTGACTGAGTTCCGGGAGAGCGGACAGGGCAGCCAGGACTCCATGCGTGAAGACACGTCCTTCGTCTCCAGCACGGGTCCGGATCAGTTTTCGGAGACGGCTGTTTTCAGCGGCTCTGACAGTGAGACTCAGGGTCCTGGGACGCCATCACAGGACCTGAAGGACCAGCCCCCCCACTCCGTTCTCTCCCATTCAGAGCCGCCACCAACTTCCCCTGATCTGCCGTCATCCGATGAAAAGCGTGTTTACCAAACGGCCTCCGACGCGTGTGAGGATTCCTCCGACGAGCTTCACCTGGACACCGACACAGAGGAGGTGAATCCAGCGGAGGTGAAGAAGAACAGTGCGTCTGATCAGAAGGAGAAAGAGGTAGAGAGCTCAGTGAAGAGCAGCTCGGAGCCGTCACTGCATCCGGGGCCGCGGCGCTCGGCCAGCATCCTGAGCAGGAGGCCGTCCACAGATTCTCTCTCAGTAAGTAGGAAATGATGAGTTAGATGTGGAACTTCAAACGGGCCTTTTAATGACTTTGAGCCACTTTTTGTCTCGAGAGTAAATATTTATATATCTATATTGAGTTGACTCGAGTATACCAGGGAAAAGTCAAAGGTCACAGCCGGCTTTGAGATGACAACTCGAGGAAGGACCATTGATCCCAGTTTGCTTGAACTTATTTACAGAGGAGAACATTGTTCACAGTGGAGAATCTGCTGTCACTCCTGTTGCTATTCGGGATTTCCCAGTGAGGAACTGGGGGATAGAATGTCTGACTCCTCCCAGTGGAACCGAGTGGAAAATCAGCACAAGCTCTTCATGTAGCTGTTGTCTTTTTTTTTAAAGCTGCTCAATGAGCTGATGATGAGAAGTCACGACAGTGTTTTTTGGGAACTGTAAATCAGGAGGTTGTGGTCATAAGGAATCACAGAGTTCACCGGGCAAATACATTTCCAACAGCTCCAGGATATGTCACAACATTTCACAACATGCTGTTCTTACTGTAGTTACCACATGATGCCCGTCCACTGCAAGTGAGTCACAAGGAGGAAATGTGGGCTCAAGTTTACACTATGAAAAAATTAGGGCTGGGCAAGTTAACTCGTTTTAATCGAGTTAACTCAAGTGATGAGTTAACTCGATTAATTATTTTATCTCGCATTAACTCAGGTTTGATTATTTATTGTTTTATTGTGAAAGTCAGGCTTTTATTTTGTGAAAGTCTGTTGCTGACTGCTGCAGAACAGGAAAAAAGAAAATAATTGGCGGATAAACAATCGAGTTAACTCATGACTTGAGTTAACTCGATTAAAACGAGTTAACTTGCCCAGCCCTAGAAAAAATGCATTGATCCACGTTCAATCCTTTTATTAATTATAGTTTGTATTATTGTAGTTTTACATCAAAATCTGTCTTTAACTTGAACAGAGGGAAAGACTCTCGTCCTCCCTCGACTCCGCCCACAAGTCACATGATAACAGGAACTGAATAGCTCAGATCTTTGTAGCGTCAGGACAACTGACTCTGTTACTCGTGCATAAGATTCAAACGTTTGTCTTTCCCGTCGCAGCATTCCCGTTCCTGGATCTCCGAGGACGACATCTACAAGCCGCAGCTGGAGGAGGTGTCTGATCAGGATGAGGCGCCCCCCCCCGCTCTGACACCCGAGCCCAAGGTCTCCCAGTCCCCCCCCAGTGTCGTCCACCGCAGACAGATAGGTACTCGACAGCACCTCCTGGAGGATTTGTTGTTATGTATCATCATCAGATTGAAGAATTGACAGAAATCTGCGCCGACTTGATGATGAATCGATCTGTAGACGTCTTTTATATTGATTATCATGTTTGTATTTATTGTTAAACACACTTGTAAAAGCAGCTTTGACAGAATTAAATGTGTTAGTCCTGACACCGGCCTCCTTGGATTGATGCTGGAGCAGAGATCATGTGTAATAGCTGCAGCTGTCTAGGGGGGGGAATTTGCAAAAATGTGACGATTCAATAGTATTGCGATTCTGCGATATATTGCGATACTGCAAGTATTGCGATTCGATTCTGCGATATATTGCGATTCATGTCCCCCATATTATTCAAAGGCATTACAAAAATGAGGAGAATAAGACTGCTCACCTCACTTCAAATGTCACATTTAATTCTGTGAACAACATTGTCTTCTACACATTAACTGAAGTGCAAAAACTTTGTCCTTGAACATTCAGGACACAGGACCTTTGTAATTATTTTCTGAATAGGAGACCTCTCACATGAACACTGAGCTCCCAGCACATAACTTACAATTATTTAAATACAATACAGTAACATCAAGCAGACATAATAGAGTAACATAAACCTGAGAATAATCATATAAATAAGAGTAACCTAGAGCTTCAATCAAATTGAGAAAAATAAACAAATGTGTCCTACTAGAGTCCAGTCCAGTTGGATGAAGGTTAAATTCATTTGGAAATATTGGCATTTTTGTTCAGAAAAAGGAGTTGGTCAACATGCTCAGATGTTAAAGTTCTCCTCTGGGCTGTTACATATATAATTGTAAATGAAGTATTAAAGGGACTCTTACCTTTGTTGCATTTGAGAATTACAGCACATTCAAATCATCCCGCCTTCCTCCAATGCCCCACCCCCTCGTTCCCATCTGCGGTGTTTTTTTGAAGAAACTTTATTTACAAGCAGACTTAACCTACTGCCTCCGCGCACGCACGTGAGTTTTTGTTTACCAAAGCAATGGATTCGGTAAGTTATATACATTTACATTCACATATGATGACGCGGGCCCGAATGCGCCACAAGAAGCAGACGGAAAACCTGCATGTCCATGCAGCAAACAGACAGGTCTGTCGGCCAATAAGGTCCTTCGGTCCGAAGAATTTTATTGGTTGAAGTTTTCACTAAATATTATGAGAGTGAAATAATTGTTTGTTTTTACTCCTGGTGGGTCTGTCTTGCATTTTAGAGTGTCATTACCTTATTAATACCAATTTAACCTTATCCAAAAAAAGTGTAAAAATGCAACAAAGGTAAGAGTCCCTTTTAAGTATTTTTTTTTTTTTTTTTTTTTTTAAATATTGCAATACTTTATGCTACAGTATCGATATAATCGCGGGCGCAAAATATCACGATACTGAACAGAATCGATTTTTTCCCCCACCACTGCTGCTGTCTGTCCTCACACTGTCTGTCCGTCTGTGTGTGTCTGTCTGTGTGTGTCTGTCTGTGTGTGTCTGTCTGTGTGTGTCTGTCTGTCTGTGTGTCTGTCTGTGTGTGTCTCTCAGGACTGTCCAACCCGTTCCGTGGCTTGCTGAAGCTCGGCCACCTGGACAGACGCAGTGCGATGGGGCTGTGGCGAGACCATTACTGCGAGCTGTCCCCCTTCGAGTTCCGCCTGTACTTCAACGCCGAGGAGCGGACCTGCACCGACAACTGCTCCCTGGTCCGGTGTGAGGACGCCCGCGTCACCTTGCCCGAGGGACGCTTCGAGCTCGCCTTTCCCGGGAAGCGACTGTACCTCCGAGCGGCCAATCAGGACGAAGCTGAGGACTGGGTGGACCGGATCGCGGAGGCCGTCAACAAATGCCGGCCGGCGCCTTGTGTCAATGAGCAGTGGGAGGTGCTACAACCGTTCAGTGAGAACGGTGTAGACGAACGCACGCTTTCCTCCACGTCCTCCACGCCCTCCAGCCCCGAGAGAGGGATAGTACACCCGGACACGAGGACCTGCGGCGGCCCGGAGGCTCCTCCTCCTCTACAGGAGTTCGACTGGACTCGGACGGCTGATTTAGAAACGGACGCCATGAAAGAAGCCGTTTTGTACTTCTCCACCGATGCTGAAGCCCGGACGTGGGCCCCTCTGATCTTCTCCCTCTCCTTAGAGACGCTGAAAGGTTTCCGGATGCAGGACGGGAGGAAGCTCCTGACGCTGAGCCACTCCATCCAGGAGATCCGGGATGTGGTGCCCGACGTCTCCCTGGGGGGTCCGGCCTTTTTCAAACTCTTGACCGTGAGGTGTGCGCTGCGACTCCGGGCGGAGAGCGCGGAGGAGGCTCGCTCCTGGAGGGTTCTGATCCGTGGAGCTCTGGACTCGTACCTGGAGAGCGGCGAGGACGACGGCTGCGTGCAGCCCGGTGCAGCGGGGTCGGGGGGGACGGGGAACCTCCACAGGCTGGTGCAGCACAGGCTGAAGGAAGATGGAGCCCTTCTGGTTCATCTCTGCACCGTGCCCTCGGAGAAAGGTCTGGACTCTCAGAGCTTCAAATGTGCAGGTAATATTTAGTCGTGTTAACCTGTTTATTATTTATCCAGCGTCGTGTTCATCAGTGAAACTCGTTGTAATCTGTCATCTCTGGAATCAGAGGCTGAGATCTGATGTTTGTCTCACACAGGATGTCCTCAGAAGATTGGTCCGTCCCAGTGCAGAGCCAGGTTGTGTGAGTTCTCAGGCCAGTACTACTGTGACTCCTGTCACCATGGCGACACCACCATCATCCCCTCACGCATGGTGCACAACTGGGACCTCACACAGAGAGAGGTGGGTGGGGTTGATCTGACTGTGTTGTAAGAGTTGAATCATAGAAGGAAACAGTTCTCTTTTAAAACAACCACTGCATCAGTTTAAAGAATGTTTCCATAACTGAGACGAGTTCTTCTGCGTATATTCCTGTGGTAATCACACAAAACATGAATCTACATGTTCTGACGTATGTGCTGAATGTGTGCGTCTCTCTCCAGGTGTGTAAGAAGGCCCTGCGGCTGCTGTCTCAGGTGGAACACGAGCCTCTGCTCAACCTGGAGCAGCTCAACCCTGAGTTAGTGAAGCACTCCGGCTCCATGGCTCAGGCCCACAACCTGCGGCAGCGGCTGCGTCTCCTCGGCGACTACCTGCTCACCTGCCGCAGCGGAGCCTACAAGAAGCTGCAGGCCAGGTGTGTGTTCTCCACAGGGAATCTGCTGCCTTACAAAGTCTAATGAAGCTTTGAATTCAGTTTCAACATAACGTGTACAGAAGTCTTATTTTGTTGGAACCCTTTTGTATATGACACTATTTTATTATGACATTATGTGATTCGTTCTTTCCCTGTTCTCTCCAGATTGGGTCAGCGAACGTACTTGCTGGAGTCGAGTCATCTGTACAGTGTGGTCGACCTGCAGCAGGTAACGCTGACTCATGGTTCCTTCTCTGGATAGATAGCTAGAGATATAGAGAGTACTTTATTCATCCCCAAAGGGAAATTAAGTTGTCATAGTAGCCGGTATATTTGAATACAATAAAATACAATACAATAGAATAGAATAAAATTAAAAATATTGAGGTAGAAAGAATAAAAAAACAGAAGCACAAGATAAAATACAATAAAATAGGTAGATAAGGTGCAGTGGCAAGATGATGGTAATAGTACTGATGATATGATGGTAATGGTATTGTTAGACAGTATATAAGAATAGTACAGTATATATAGTATATAATATAACATTATATATATTTATATATGATATTAATTATACCAATATAAAAGCAGTATATGGTAATGGCAGCAACAGTGTATATATAATAATAATGGTGATATAATAATAGTAATTATAACATGTACACATGTATAAATATGTGTATATAGACTTATGTAAACAAGAATATACAGAGAGTATGATATGATATATAGTAGAGGTATGAATATGAATATAAGTATTTGACTATACAATAGGTAATATAATATACTAAGAGTCTAAGAATCTGTCCCTTTTCAAACGTCTCTTTACTCACGGGTCTGCTCCGTCTCTTTTTCCAGATCGCAGAGGACCAATACGCAGTCTACCTGATGACTCTGCTGCAGTTTGCCTCCAGCCACGTGTTCCAGTGCGACCTGTGCACGCAGCGCGGCTTCATTTGCCAGATCTGCCACGCACACGACACCATCTTCCCCTTCCAGTTTGACAGCAC
This sequence comes from Limanda limanda, assembly GCF_963576545.1. NCBI lineage: Eukaryota > Metazoa > Chordata > Actinopteri > Pleuronectiformes > Pleuronectidae > Limanda > Limanda limanda. The sequence goes on along the minus strand of NC_083656.1, from coordinate 1,468,336 downwards.
CACCAGGTAGTTTCCACACCTTGTTGCTCATACTCCTACGTGTTGTATTCGTTTCAAGTCAAGAGCCTGAATATATATTAGAATGAAAATGATTGGTTCTTGTTTCACCTTCAGTTTAACATTTCTTTCTCTTGCTTTCTCTCTCTCCCCCCCCCCCGACCCAGGTGTACAGATTGTAAAGCTGTGTTCCACCTGGCTTGTAAAGCTCCGGGGCGCTCGTGTCCTCGCTGTCAGCGAATGAAGAAATACCGGGAGAGGGATCTCCAGGACTGAGACGACTCCTTCAGGAAGCCAGACGGCCGCTTGTGGGGAGAAAAACTAAAAAATCTAGCTTTTACATGAAGTAACCTCAAGTGCAATTATGAGTGCGATGAACCTGCCCGAACTGACATTAAAACCAAGGGTGGTGTAAGAGCCTCGGTGCCACAGTATCCAGAGTGTTGTTCTGATTGACGGGGGGGGGGCACTGACCCGTCCTGAGAGATCCGATCACAAGTGGTGTGGGATGCATGAGCTCACACTCTGTTAGCTGTGTGAACGAGAAAGTGTTTGAAGCCACATATGAAGCATCGTCCACTAAACTGACTGTCCTGCATCGGAGATACCTCTGATACGTTCGGGTCGGGCATCAGCGAGAACAAGAATCTATGTAAGAATCTGATACCATATCTTTTAAGTATATTAAGCAGCTTTTCCATTGGTCAAAAAACCACCAACACCTGCTAACATCTGGCTGTTGTCTGTAATGAGAATTGATTCGAGGGAAACGGCAAAGTGTACATTGAAGAACCACTTTCATACAGGGTTGGTGGCCTACAGCTTTTAAAATATGCAATAAGAGTTATTTATTAAATGCTCTGGTATCTGATAGGTACCTGTGAAGGGGAAACTCAAATCCGAACATCTCCCTTCAACTTGCTTGAGAGAAAACAGCATCATCTGGTCTCAACTAACAGACATAACATATCAGATTGGAGCTGACCCCTTGTGATCGGATCTCTCAGGATGGACGTGTGGCTCCGGAGCCTCATGACGCTGCCTCAGCCAAATGTTACTGACTTCAATACCTCTCTGAACTCTGATTCAGCCACGGCATCAAATCCAGAACCGGACGGACGACGCTGCCAAGAATCGTTTCCTTTGTCTTATTGTGTTGAAACAAACATTGTTATCACCATCGTGTTTATCACAAATTCTCTGAGAGACACATTCCTCAGCACATCAGCGAGGTCGGGTTCCTCACATGCACAATAGCGTAAACAGCACATGACCCGTTTGAATGAACACATCTCGATCGTGCCTTATTTTGAATTCAAGCTATACACTACTTTTAGGGCCAAAAAGAATCACGTAGGCTTTATTATTTTTCTGAATCGCCATAAGATGAAATTACACTGCTGCATTACACATCTGTCGCCAGGAAGATTTGGTCTTAATATATTGGTTAGAGACGTTTAGAGGGGAGATTTAAAAATAGATTTATTATGCTACTTGCTGACTTAAATTAATTATTAACAAATTGGCATAAAAACCATTTGTTGGTGCAAATTCCGATTTCTTTTGAGATGCCAATCACTTGATCTCAAAAGTCAAAACACATTTTGCATATTTGCACTTAAGCGCTGACTGTTAAACGGATATTTCGACCACAGTTGAGTCGTAATATCCTGAAGTACATGAAGTGACACCATGGAATTGTCTTTTGATATTTCCCCGTGCTGCTCAGTTTAATTTTGGACTCTTGAGTGTTGGACTCTGATGTAGAGAGGAAGTCGCAGAATCATCTAATAATGACTCACTGAAGGTTTTTCTCATCGGATTCATTTTGATATTTGCAGGAGACAGAATTCTGCGACACTGTTTTTCCTTGTTTGTATTTTTTTATTTTCATCTCATCACCAGTATGTGCTGTATAAAGGATATCATGGAATAAATGTCAGTGTGTCCCTTTCACTTTTGTGTTTCATGATTGTGAAGTTTTTCTCAGTTTGTTGCATCGATGCTGCTTGGTCCACAGTAGCCTGTTAGCATGCTGCTGTGCTAAGTGTGCTACATCATAGACTGTAAATACAGAAACGATGCTAAAATATCCAGGATTCAAACTAACGACCTCATCCGGCACCGGCTCAGTCGCTCAACTTTACAAATGTTTTCTCGAAATGCAAAAGAGATCCAATCATCAGATTTATTTCAACTTTACTCTCAACATTTTTGACTTATCTCTTTGCATTTTGACTTTATTCACAAAACACATAACAAATCATATTTCTTACATTTATCTCAACATCCTTTTCTCAACATTTATTTGTTCAATTTTTTCGAGACCTTTCCACCTTATTCTAATCGAATTTCTCACACTGATAAATTTTGTCTATATTTTCTATATTTTGTTTATATATTATTTGACCCCCCCCCCCCCCCATACCAACATTTCAACTTGACTTTTGATATGCAAAAAAATTACTTTATATTCACAACATGCATATTCTCAGTTCTTCTTACAGCTGATAAGAAACCCTCCGTTCATAAGAGGTCAAATGCTGTTGGGTGGGTGGTGGGGGCGGGGACCTGTTGACTCCACCCCCTCGCCCCGCCCACATTACAGGTGCTTCTCATCGCGTGACGTCACCATCAACACCTGAATCCCCTTCAGCTGTTTGTGATCAGACCTGAGGAACTACCCCCCCCCCCCCCCCCCCTCAGTGCACCACGGGGGGGGGGGGGGGTGAGTCAGCTGCAGCTTCTGGAGGAAGTGCACATCGAGATGATGGGAGGAGTGAGAGAGAGAGAGAGAGGAAAGAGAGGAGAGGAGCCTGAAAAACACGTTCATCAGTGCAGATTGTGTCGCCTGCAGTCGGAGCAGCAGGTCGAGTCTTTCTCTCTCTCTCTCTCTCTCTCTCTCTCTCTGTCTCTCTTAGTCTCTCTCTCTCTCTCTCTCTCTGTCTCTCTCTCTGTCTCTCTCTCTCTCTCTCTCTCTCTCTCTCTCTGTCTCAGGTAAACTGGGACCCGTTTCAAAGAGCGGTGTTTACCCGGGTCATGGAGGCAGCTGCAGCGGGCGGAGCGGAGCCGGAGAGTCCGCTGGAGAGGAGCAGCCACTCGGCCTTCAGCCACCAGCAGCGGCTGTACGTGTGGGGGGGCTACCGGGTGAGAGGGTTACCCGAGTTATTGTTACCTGAGTTACTGTGTCATCTGAGTTAACTGAGTTACTGTGTCATCTGAGTTACCTGAGTATCTGAGTTACCTGAGTTACTGTGTCACCTGAGTTACTGTCACCGGAGTTAACTTAGTTACTTGAGTTACTGTGTCACCTGAGTTACCTGAGTTACTGTGTCACCTGAGTTACCTGAGTTACCTGAGTTACTGTGTCACCTGAGTTACCTGAGTTACTGTGTCACCTGAGTTACCTGAGTTACTGTGTCACCTGAGTTACCTGAGTTACTGTGTCACCTGAGTTACCTGAGTTACTGTGTCACCTTAGTCACCTGAGTTACTGTGTCACCTGAGTTACCTGAGTTACTGTGTCACCTGAGTTACCTGAGTTACCTGAGTTACTGTGTCACCTGAGTTACCTGAGTTACTGTGTCACCTGAGTTACCTGAGTTACTGTGTCACCTGAGTTACCTGAGTTACTGTGTCACCTGAGTTACCTGAGTTACTGTGTCACCTTAGTTACCTGAGTTACTGTGTCACCTTAGTTACCTGAGTCACTGTCACCTGAGTTACCTGAGTTACTGTGTCACCTGAGTTACCTGAGTTACTGTGTCACCTTAGTTACCTGAGTCACTGTCACCTGAGTTACCTGAGTTACTGTGTCACCTTAGTTACCTGAGTTACTGTCACCTGAGTTACCTGAGTTACTGTGTCACCTGAGTTACCTGAGTTACTGTGTCACCTGAGTTACCTGAGTTACTGTCACCTGAGTTACTGTGTCACCTGAGTTACCTGAGTTACTGTGTCACCTGAGTTACCTGAGTTACTGTGTCACCTGAGTTACCTGAGTTACTGTGTCACCTGAGTTACTGTCACCTTAGTTACCTGAGTTACTGTGTCACCTGAGTTACTGTCACCTTAGTTACCTGAGTTACTGTGTCATCTGAGTTACCTGAGTATCTGAGTTACCTGAGTTACTGTGTCACCTGAGTTACCTGAGTTACTGTGTCACCTGAGTTACCTGAGTTACTGTGTCACCTGAGTTACTGTCACCTTAGTTACCTGAGTTACTGTGTCACCTGAGTTACTGTCATCTGAGTTAACTGAGTTACTGTGTCATCTGAGTTACCTGAGTATCTGAGTTACCTGAGTTACTGTGTCACCTGAGTTACTGTCACCGGAGTTAACTTAGTTACTTGAGTTACTGTGTCACCTGAGTTACCTGAGTTACTGTGTCACCTGAGTTACCTGAGTTACCTGAGTTACTGTGTCACCTGAGTTACCTGAGTTACTGTGTCACCTGAGTTACCTGAGTTACTGTGTCACCTGAGTTACTGTGTCACCTGAGTTACCTGAGTTACTGTGTCACCTTAGTCACCTGAGTTACTGTGTCACCTGAGTTACCTGAGTTACTGTGTCACCTGAGTTACCTGAGTTACCTGAGTTACTGTGTCACCTGAGTTACCTGAGTTACTGTGTCACCTGAGTTACCTGAGTTACTGTGTCACCTGAGTTACCTGAGTTACTGTGTCACCTGAGTTACCTGAGTTACTGTGTCACCTTAGTTACCTGAGTTACTGTGTCACCTTAGTTACCTGAGTCACTGTCACCTGAGTTACCTGAGTTACTGTGTCACCTGAGTTACCTGAGTTACTGTGTCACCTGAGTTACCTGAGTTAATGTCACCTTAGTTACCTGAGTTACTGTCACCTGAGTTACCTGAGTTACTGTGTCACCTGAGTTACCTGAGTTACTGTGTCACCTGAGTTACCTGAGTTACTGTCACCTGAGTTACTGTGTCACCTGAGTTACCTGAGTTACTGTGTCACCTGAGTTACCTGAGTTACTGTGTCACCTGAGTTACCTGAGTTACTGTGTCACCTGAGTTACTGTCACCTTAGTTACCTGAGTTACTGTGTCACCTGAGTTACTGTCACCTTAGTTACCTGAGTTACTGTGTCACCTGAGTTACCGGAGTTACTGTTACCTGAGTTACTGTGTCACTTGAGTTACCTGAGTTACTGTGTCACCTGAGTTACCGGAGTTACTGTCACCTTAGTTACCTGAGTTGCTGTGTCACCTGAGTAACCTGAGTTACTGTGTCACTTGAGTTACCTGAGTTACTGTCTGCTTAGTCACCTGAGTTACTGTGTCACCTGAGTTACTGTCACCTTAGTTACCTGAGTTACTGTGTCACCTGAGTAACCTGAGTTACTGTGTCACCCGAGTTACCTGAGTTACTGTGTCACCTGAGTCACCTGAGTTACTGTGTCACCTGAGTTACTGTCACCTTAGTTACCTGAGTTACTGTGTCACCTGAGTAACCTGAGTTACTGTGTCACCTGAGTAACCTGAGTTACTGTGTCACCTTAGTTACCTGAGTTAATGTGTCACCTGAGTTACCTTAGTTACTTGAGTTACTGTGTCACCTGAGTTACTGTGTCACCTGAGTTACTGTCACCTTAGTCACCTGAGTTACTGTGTCACCTGAGTTACTTTCACCTTAGTTACCTGAGTTACTGTGTCACCTGAGTTACCTGAGTTACTGTGTCACCTGAGTTACCTGAGTTACTGTGTCACCTGAGTTACCTGATTTACTGTGTCACCTGAGTTACCTGAGTTACTGTCACCTGAGTTACCTGAGTTACTGAGTTACTGTCACCTGAGTTACCTGAGTTACTGTGTCACCTGAGTTACTTTCACCTGAGTTACTGAGTTACCTGAGTTACTGTGTCACCTGAGTTACCTGAGTTACTGTGTCACCTGAGTTACCTGAGTTACTGTCACCTGAGTTAATGTGTCACCTGAGTTACTGTCACCTGAGTTACCTGAGTTAATGTGTCACCTGAGTTACCTTAGTTACTTGAGTTACTGTGTCACCTGAGTTACTGTGTCACCTGAGTTACCTGAGTTACTGTCACCTTAGTTACTGAGTTACCTGAGTTAGTCTCACCTGAGTTACTGTCACCTGAGTTACTGTCACCTGAGTTACCTGAGTTACTGTCACCTGAGTTACTGAGTTACTGTCACCCGAGTTACCTGAGTTACCTGAGTTACTGTGTCACCTGAGTTACTGTCACCCGAGTTACCTGAGTTACTGAGTTAACTGAGTCACTGTCACCTTAGTTACTCTGTCACCCGAGTTGCCTGAGTTACTGAGTTACTGTCACCTTAGTTACACTGTCACCTGAGGTACCTGAGTTACTGTGTCACCTGAATTAGTGTCACCGGAGTTACCTTAGTTACTTGAGTTACTGTGTCACCTGAGTTACCTGTGATGTCACCTTAGTTACCCGAGATACCTGAGTAACTGAGTTACCTGAGTTACTGTCTCACCTGAGTTACTGTCACCCGCGTTACCTGAGGTACTGAGTTACCTGAGTTACTGAGTCACCTGAGTTACTGTCACCTTAGTTACTGTCACCTGAATTACTGTCACCTGAGTTACCTTAGTTACTTGAGTTACTGTGTCACCTGAGTTACCTGTGATGCCACCTGAGTTACCTGTGATGTCACCTGAGTTACCTTAGTTACTTGAGTAACTGTGTCACCTGAGTTACTGTCACCTTAGTTACTCTGTCACCTGAATGACTGTCACCTGAGTTACCTTAGTTACTTGTGTTACTGTGTCACCTGAGTTACCTGTGATGTCACCTTAGTTACCCGAGATACCTGAGTAACTGAGTTACCTGAGTTACTGTCACCCGAGTTACCTGATTTACTGAGTTACCTGAGTTACTGTCTCACCTGAGTTACTGTCACCTTAGTTACTGTCACCTGAATTACTGTCACCTGAGTTACCTTAGTTACTTGAGTTACTGTGTCACCTGAGTTACCTGTGATGTCACCTGAGTTACCTGTGATGTCACCTGAGTTACCTTAGTTACTTGAGTAACTGTGTCACCTGAGTTACTGTCACCTTAGTTACTGTCACCTGAATTACTGTCACCTGAGTTACCTTAGTTACTTGAGTTACTGTGTCACCTGAGTTACCTGTGATGTCACCTTAGTTACCCGAGATACCTGAGTTACTGAGTAACTGAGTCACCTGGAGCCTGTGATCTGCTTCTCTGTTCCTGTCACACCTGATGAGATAATATGTTGCCATATACAAATTATCTTGAATGTTACATTGCCTTCTATGTAAAAAATTGTTGCTATAAACTAAAAGTTGTAATTTTTTTTGCAGGAATATTAAATTAATAAGCTTAATGTACTTTAATGTTAAAATTACATTGACGTCCAATTTAAAAAACAAACAAAAAAACACACACAACCCAATGCTGAATATATGCATTTGCAATCAACACTTCTCTAAAATGACAGCAGAAAATAACGTTCATCTGTGAAAGTGTATGAACACACACGGCTGTTATTGTTATGTGCATATTTAACATTGTGAACCTGGAAAAAGCTTCAGACACATTCTCCAGCGTCAGATTTCACGTCTCTGCAGCAACGAGTTCCGACAGGAAAACGTTTCTCACACTTTACAGACGGCGACAAATAAAAAAGGGGGAGAAACCAGGAGTAATGAGAGAAGAAAGATCACATTCTAATCAATAACAAGATCCACTGATCCAATCAGAGCCGGCAGGTTACATTAGACCCCGCCTCCTTCCTTGTAGGAGATCTTTGCATTAGGCTACACTCCCAAAGTACTTTAATACTCAAAGTATTTTGTTTTTTATGTGTATTTCTTTCCTTGACTCGGGTGGAGAAGCTGGTGTGATACTTTAACTGGAGTGAAATACTTGGTGCTTCCTCCACCTGTGGCACATTAAATCTGTTATGATTGTTTTTCCTTTTTAATCTGTCCCCCTGATTGTTGCTATGGAAACGAACGTCAACACTTCTTGTCAGATGTTCCCGTTGGATCAGTCTTCCACCTGCCAGCGTGTTTCTCTGTGATGAACCAGCAGATTCTTCAAACACACGACTTTGATCTTGTCCGTTTCCGTTTGCTCGCAGGTCGTCTGTGGCGAGGAGGTCACGCTGCCCGGCGGCGAGATCTGGATCTGTGACCTGGACAGCGGGACGTGGTGAGACACAGAGACGGCCGGGGATTTATCAGCAGAGTCAAGCACTGTCAGATATGGATGTAGTCGGCAGAGTGGGTTGGTCTGATTTAAAACGAGTTCTTAAGAAGATCAGCTGGGATTGATTACAAGGGTTTGAGAGATGTCCTGAGTAGGGTTGCAAAATTCCGGGAATATTCAAATTTGGAAACTTTCCATGGAAATATACGGGAATTAACGGGAATTAACGGGAATAAACTGGAAATGTTGTGGGTAATTTATACTAACTGTATTTACCTTGTCATATACAGACATAAATATAAACATTTTGTTGTGTCATAGGCGGATTTGAGCCCTGAGGAAACTTTGGGCACTTGACTATATGCTTCTGCATCGTCGTGTCATTCTTAACATAGGTCTTTGCACAGTATTTGCAAATGTACACAGCCTTTCCTTCTACATTGGATGAGGTGAAATGTCTCCACACATGAGAGAGTGCACGTGGCATTGTTCTGTAGAATAAGATGAGAAAAAAGTTTGTAAAAAAAACACTAATGCAATGCCAGAGATATAAATAGTTAGCCAAACAATTGGAATCGTCTGTAAACATATTTTACAATTGATGGATAAATTAATGGAAATAGTCTAGATGAACAGATGAACAATCCTCAATCAGCATGCTAATATATTTTCCCAGTAATATCATGGAAACTTACCTGACTAGTCCTTCACTCTACAGCAGGCCTCAGTAGCCCTGCTGTAGAGTGAAGGATGCTGGGAGTTATCTGTGCATGTGATGGAAGAATGCACAGTGGAGGGTTGAAACTCAACGTTCCATACATCTTTAAAATAGAGTTTTGAATGATGTTTTTATTGCTCAGCGGTTAATTTGCGTAGTTTTAATTTTTTTCAAAATTCCCGAGCTAAACTTCCCATGGAAAGTTTCCAGAAAGTTTCCGGAAATTTACCGGACACTTTCCGTCCCTTTGCAACCCAAGTCCTGATAGAGAAAAGGCCTCAGTCTGTTCATCTCTCTCTCTCTCTTCACCCACAGGGAGCGGAGGGACATCAGCGGCGTCGTCCCTCAGGACCTGTCGGACTTCTGCGGCTCGAACGTCGGCAGCACGTTCTACATCTTCGGAGGCTGCGACGCCGTCGGACACACCAACCAGGTGAGGCTCTCACGTTTCTTCTGACCACGCTTTACAGGGAACGTGTTGAAAGGAATTCATTTCAAATAAGAAGTTCTTGAGGAGCTTGTCAGTGAGATGAGCTCTGACTCTGTGACAGTGAAACATGAGCAGCTCAGACTGGAGGCTGAACATTCTCTCACATTGTCTCACCGATTTATCATGTTACTGCAAGTTCTGGCTTTCAAATATTTTCCTCATGTCGAAGTAACATTAAAATGCTGTAAGTCGAGGTTACGACTGTTGTTAAAATGCACCTCAGAAGCTCCTGTACAAGATATGTAACTTTAGATGTGGGGGGGATTTTCTTTCTCTTGGTCCTCCCAACGTCTGTGAAACGCTCCTGGCAAATCTGCCACAAAGAAGAGAGCTCGCCCTGTTGACATTTGATTTGATATTTGAATGTCTGGTGTTGTATGAATAGAAAATGTAGTTTTCAAGCCTCGTAACAAACTGTGGGGGTACTGGAGTTTTATTTATTTTGGTCGTCTGGTCTGATCGCTGTTAGAAACGAGAAAACGTTTTACAGAAATGACAGGAAGTCGTTTTTAAAGGTGCACGTGAATCTTAAGAGCATCATAGTTGTTAAAATTCAGAGATAAATGGTCAAATCTGCTTTGGAAAATCTGCTCTGGCAACTTTAAATATATTAAATACCTTCTTTAAAAATGTCATTGGCTCTAACTTTGCATGATGTGACAAACCTGACCCTTCCTGTTTGGTTGTAGATGTTCAGCGTTGACCTGTCGGAGGCGAGCTGCTCGTGGAGGAAAGTGACCGACGCCAGGGGAACGACGCCGTCGCCACGGAACAAACATTCCTGCTGGGTTCACAGGAACCGGTCAGTTCAGTGAACAGGAAGTCCACCAAACACCAGCGCTCATGAAGAAGAGCAGCTGTTCACACCCTGTCGCCATTTGATCAAAATTCATGGGTTTTGAGAATTTTTTTTAACAATATTTTTTATTGAGGTTTCAAGTGCATATCAAACTTTATGCAGAATTTACAAACATTTTTATTTATATCCCCTCAAACAGCCACTCATTCACACAGACACAAAAAATAAAAAATAAAATGGACAATGACAACAGACATCAAACTAATGGAGTAAAAAATAAAATAAATAAATAAATAAAAAGATAATTAAGAAAAAAGAAAAAAGGCAGGATCATTTCACAACCTGTTGTTCAGTCAGTGTTATCCGTTTCACAAATGGTCTACTTGATTTAAAATGGAAGCTTTTCTGCGGTTTTCTGAAGTTTTCTCGTGTGAATTATTGAGAAATCAGTTCTTTTTTTCCTCTTTGTTCTGGTGCAGATTAATTTACTTCGGTGGATATGGATGTAAAACTCTTGGAGAGACTCAAAACATGTCATCGTCCAGCTTCATCGTGGAAGAGATGTCCTGGGTAAAATACATATTAATAACAATCACAACAACAAAAGCTGCAAACATCAGTATAGTGACCAAGAAGTACTTCACCCAAAATAAACCAAATAAAGATTTGTTTCTTTTCTCCCCAGACGACGATTGGAGACACGATGTTCAGATGCTGGGGCTGGAACAATGAGGTCAACGTTTTTGACACGCGCTCGGAGACATGGACGGTGCCAGAGACTCAGGTGAGAGGGACAACACAACCAGGTTTGTGTTGGGTTTTTAACATCTGGTGTCGAGTCCAACCGCCGTCACATGATCATGGGATCAAACCTCAGGAGCATCTTCAGGAAGTTACTTTACATTTGGCAGCTAAAGGTCAAAGGTTATTGCTTGACTGGCGTATTTCTTGGAAAGTGAAGCCAACAACAGAGTCAAGTAGAGGTGGAGGCAGGTAGATAGATAGATAGATAGGTAGATAGATAGATAGATAGATAGATAGATAGATAGATAGATAGATAGATAGATAGATAGATAGATAGATAGATAGATAGATAGATAGATAGATATAGATATAGAAATAGATAGATAGAGTACTTTATTCATCCCCGAAGGGAAATTAAGTTGTCATAGCAGCCGGTATATTTGAATACAATAAAATACAATAAAATACAATAGAATAAAAATAAAAATATTGAGGTAGAAAGAATAAAAAACAGAAGCACAAGATAAAATACAATAAAATAGGTAGATAAGGTGCAGTGGCAAGATGATGGTAAAAGTACTGATGATATGATGGTAATGTTATTGTTAGACAGTATATAAGAATAGTACAGTATATATAGTATATAATATAACATAATATATATTTATATATGATAGTAATTATACCAATATAAAAGCAGTATATGGTAATAATGGCAGCAACAGTATATTTAATAATAATAGTAATGGTGATATAATAATAGTAATTATAACATGTACACATAAATAAATATGTGTATAGACTTATGTAAACAAGAATATACAGAGAATATGATATATAGTAGAAGTATGAATATGAATATAAGTATTTGACTATACAATAGGTAATATAATATACTATGAGTCTAAGAATATGTAGACAGAGTGTGCAAAAGACAATATTATTGTATAAAATGATATATAATATCAATATGGTTTATATGAAAACATATCACATATGATGTGAAGTAAGTGTATAAGGAGCGGTGATGACGTACACAAAGTTCTTTAGACCTTAAATTTATGTGAAAACTAATCAGATCAAAGGGAACAAAGCCCGAACCCTGGCTCCGATTTCCAGGTGTGAAAAACGCTGTCATGTGATTTTTATCATTTTGAAATGTGCAGGGTCCGGCTCCGGCTCCCAGAGGTTGCCATGCCAGCGCCCTGCTGGGGAACAAAGGTTACATCTCTGGAGGCGTGGTGAGTTCAGACGCTCATCTGGCCAAAAGTATGTGGACGCCTCAAGTGAGAGGTCACATGATCTCCCATGTCGTTTCTCATGGTCCTCTGTTCCAAAACAATATTAATATTACAGTGTGAAGTTTTAGATTTTGAGACGATAGTGTGCTGCTGACTTTGGCCCTTTCCTGTTTCAACTGGTGGAACCTGTGAGACCAGAACAGTGTCTGCATACTTTTGGCCACGTCGTGCACCCGACCACGTAACCACGGTTTCCGATGCTTGTTCACTTTCAGTCCCTGAAGCTATGTGATGGTTTACAGGAGACGGGGGAGTTGGACATGTTCTGCTTGGACCTGGACACGTGGACCTGGACTAAATTGTAACTGTCACTTTTAAACGCTCACTTTTAATTGTTTGCTTTCTTTACTTGGAAAAATTCACTGACTGCGTTTCTGTTCTGTTTCTCCAGGGACGTCTCTCGGTCCGTTTGTCCACCGGGCCGCTCGCTGCACAGCATGACGGCGACATCGGACCACGACCTCTTCGTGTACGGAGGCCTCGGCACAGACGGAAACACCCTCAGTCAGTCTTCAGCTCCGAGACTTTACAGATTCAATGATTTCTCACGGAGTAATTCGTGGATCTTGATTTAAAATAATCGGACGTATTTAAAATTAGACTTTATTAATCCTGAATAACAGTAATGAGGAAGTAAAACTTAGTTATTACTCGTAATGAGTCAACAAATTGTGTGTAAACAAAGTAAATGCAAGTAGAAATTTAAATAAATGACATCTGTATAATAAAAATGTAGTAAAAGTAGGTTGAGTAAGACGTTAAACTAATACTTAAGTGGCAGTAATGAGCATAGCAGTATGATATGAAATATTGCACATGTTATGAGAACTGTAGTACTCCACACAAATAACTAGTATTACACACGAGAGAACTGCAGTTATAGTACTTCCTGTTTCTTTCTCCTAGATGACGCTTGGCAGTTCAACACGTTAAGAAGAGAGTGGACCAAGAGGACTCATCCACATAAAGATAAACCAAGGTCGTTAATTCATTTGTATGAACCTTGTTTAAATTTTCTAAAGGCAGTGGTGGGAAGTAACGAAGTAGAAATACTTTGTTACTGTACTTAAGTAGATTTTTCACATATCTGTACTTTACTTGAGTATTTCTTTTCCTGACGACTTTTTACTTTTACTCGTTACATTTGAACAAAAATATGTGTACTTTCTACTTCTTACATTCTCAGACTGGCTCGTTACTTGAGCAGTGGAGGTTGGCGCAGCTCTCTCTCTCTCTCTCTCATCTAGGGTTCAAAATTTACATAATAATAGTATAAAATTATACATTATATACATTATATTCATATTGTTGTTATAATTTTTCAGTCAGTTGAGATAAATCTTGAGGAGAAACATGTTGGATTGTTTTGTGTCTGTATAGGACTACTATAAAGAGCACTTTGCATTTTTAATTTTGGTACTTGTACTTTTACTTTTGATACTTAAGTATATTTCAACACCAGATACTTTTGATACTTAAGTACTTTTAATATGAGCTACTTTAAGACTTTTACTCAAGTCATTTTCTGACGGGTGACTTCTACTTTTACCAAAGTCACTTTCAGGTAAGATATCTGTACTTTTACTCAAGTATGGCTTTCAAGTACTTTATACACCACTGTCTAAAGGTAGAAATTATATAAAATGACCTGAAACTCTCCTGTAAAAATTCAGATAACGTGACTCCACAACTCCTCATTGATTTCCAGCGGCTCTCAGATCAGTTTCTAACGTGTCGGTTTCACCCGTTCACTTCTGTCTGTGGTTAATAAGAACGTATCTTGTAGTATTTAGAGAGTCTGTGTTTCCCTGCTGGTTCTTCAGGGTCTGTCACACAGCGAGTCCAGGAAGCGACAGCGACGTGGTGGTGTTCGGAGGAAGCAGTAAACTCTGCATCTTCATGGACTCGGTACGTGAAGGCAAAAGTATTTTCTAGCTTTACTCTGAGCGCTTCGACTTAAAGCTGTTTTGTGGAAGTGAAACATGATAATCTTTCCTCAGCATTTCACAGACATGGGTAAAAAAAACACTGCACATTCCTGCTGTAATCTGGTGAAGCAGATGTAGTTTCATCAGTGGACTAATTATAGCTCGAGTGAAACTGTTGCATAAATAGATGTTAAGTGGTTTAGCGGCTCAGTGCACGTTCATGGTAATGCGATGGTTTCCCCGGGGAAGCCAACAACTGCACAGAGAAGTGTTTGTGTTTGAGGTTGAAACTGGATTATTGAAGAAGTTGACAACAAAACATTTTATAACAAACTGAAACGACATCATGTCTCCTTTTTAAAAAATGTTACTACAAACCTCAAGATGGCGATAGAGGGACCGTTCATCCCCTGCAGACCATGAATGTGTGGAAACCGATGTACAGATTTAACCTAACACAAAATGAAGCGGTGGTTTACACCCAGGTTTAGTTTTGTGATTCTCGTCCTGTCGTCAGGTGGCTGTTCTACGGGCGCCGTCAGAGAATCACTGCAGAGACGTGATCATCTTCCAGACGCAGCCGTACTCCCTCTTCAGGTGAGGAGAACCCCCCCCCGGTTCTGGTTCTGATCTAATCACGTTCCTAACTGTTCCTTATTTAGGAACATCCAACATTACAAGAGCTGGTAACAGAAAAGCACAGGGATCAGGGATTTGTCTGAGGTGAAAGTTGTTCTGATTCTAAAACCCAGGATTTGTCTGACTAGAGGAGCGAGTCCAGAAAACACGAGCACGGTCGACCATGACTTCTCCACAATTCCTCTCCTGCAGTTTGTTTGACTTCTGATGTTTGATAAAGAAGCGAATCGGGTTTTTCCAGCAGCAGCGTCTCCAGGTCCAGGAGCTGCTGGAGTTCAACACAGTCTGTTTGAAATTGTTGTGTTTGTGTTCCGTGGCTTGTGTGCGCTAGTTGGCTTTTGTGTGTCCTTGTTGCCTGAAGCCAGAGCCCTGTACATAACGTGCATGTCTCCTCCTGTCACACATGAATAAGCAGTTTTAACCAAAGCCCACAGACCGGTTACACTGTTGTTTCCACTCTGAGCCGTGTGCCTGCTCACGTACAACATGAGGTTCTGCTAATGAGCTTTATGTTGCGTATGTGTGGCCTGTTCATGAGACTTGAGATTATAATGGTCGTGTCCAGAGTTAATTTAACCTTCAGAACAAGGTTTGATCAAAAGTCATCAGATCACGTCTCATTAGAACAAGGCTCCATTTTCTTCACTTTTCAAAGAGACTGAACATGGTTTTAAATTGTGTTTTTCTGGATTTCTCTCCAGATTGTGTCAGGACTTCATCGGGAGAAACCCGGCGCTGTTTGCGAAGCAGCTGAACTTCCTGCCGACGAAACTCCGGAGCAAAGTGGACAAGAGAGTTTCCTTCTTCTCGAATGTGACGGTTCTCACCGGATGAGAACGAGCGTTTTACTGAAGGCTCGGATCCGCTGTGTCGTCAATATTTTTGTATTAATGATTTATATATATAAAAGAACCATGGTGCTAGTTCCATTGTTTTAACTTGAGAAAATATCATTTGTAAATAAAGTCTTTGTAATATTTTAAACCAGAAAAACGATCAGGTAACATTTTACTCCCATGTGATGTTTTTGAATAAAGGTATTGATATGTTGTATTTCAGTTTTGGGTTTATTTCCACAGGTCACATGATATAGAGCCAAAGCAGGAAGGAGAATAATATTCTTTATATTCAAAAAGAAAATTAAAAGGTTTAAATATTTCATGTTTTTATTTAATCAAATCAGCTTTAAATGATTCAATCGTACAGTAAATGAGTTTCTGTTTTTAGGGATTTAAAAGCAGATGAACAAGATGTTTCACTGATTTAACAATTTGACTCTGTCCGCTTGTTTGTGCAAAGCTAAAGCTTCTCTTCACTACTGAAGGACATGGAAATAAAAATAGGTAAATATTACCTGAGAGAGAAATTCAACATCTGGGAAGTATAATAAACTAATGGATTTTCTTTTTTTTATTATTACTGCAAATTTATACCATTTGTTCGGCTCCTACTTCCTCTTTTGTAGTTTTCTATCACAAACATTTTCACTTCAACTGTATCATTGCTTCTCTAAAGTGAAATTTCATCTGAGAACCAAGAACATATTTGCAGAAATGGGCCATTTTTTTGAAGTAATTTGTAAAAGGTGATTTGTAGAGGAGAGGTCTGATAGGATGTGACGCCGGATGTCTGTGTCTCACACGGGTCGGACGTAGTTGGCGGGCAGCAGTCCTCTCTGGCCCGTGCGCTGGTTGCAGCCGAACATCCAGCCCTCGTCGATCTGCTCCACGTCGGAGATCAGGTCTCCCTCCAGCAGAGAGACCTCATCGGCCTCTGCTGCTGTGTAGCTGTACAGGGCCTGGTAACGCTTCTGAGGGGACAAATACAGACATTACTCTTAATTAGGGTTGCAAAGGGGCGGAAAGTTTCCGGAAACTTTCCATTGGAAGTTTAGCTCGGGAATTTTAGGAATTTTAAAAAAAATAAAAAATACGCAAATTAAACGCTGAGCAATAAAAACATCATTCAAAACTCTATTTTAAAGATGTATGGAACGTTGAGTTTCAACCCTCCACTGTGCATTCTTCCGTCACATGCACAGATAACTCCCAGCAAGCTTCACTCTACAGCAGGACTACTGAGGCCTGCTGTAGAGTGCAGGACTAGTCAGGTAAGTTTCCATGATATTACTGGGAAAATATATTAGCATGCTGATTGAGGATTGTTCATCTGTTCATCTAGACTATTTCCATTCATTTATCCATCAATTGTAAAATATGTTTACAGACGATTCCAATTGTTTGGCTAACTATTTATATCTCTGGCATTGCATTAGCGTTTTTTTACAAACTTTTTTCTCATCTTATTCTACAGAACAATGCCACGTGCACTCTCTCATGTGTGGAGACATTTCACCTCATCCAATGTAGAAGGAAAGGCTGTGTACATTTGCAAATACTGTGCAAAGACCTATGTTAAGAATGACACAACGATGCAGAAGCATATAGTCAAGTGCCCAAAGTTTCCTCAGGGCTCAAATCAGCCTATGACAAAACAAAATGTTTATATTTATGTCTGTATATGACAAGGTAAATACAGTTAGTATAAATTACCCACAACATTTCCAGTTTATTCCTGTTAATTCCCGTTAATTCCCGTTAATTCCCATTTATTCCCGTATATTCCCGTTAATTCCCGTTAATTCCCGTTAATTCCCATGGAAAGTTTCCAACTTTGAATATTCCCGGAATTTTGCAACCCTACTCTTAATTCTTTATTACATTGAATGTGTAATGTCATGGTGTCCACATACTTTTGGCCATTTAGTGTTTGTTTATGCATTAGCCTTACCCCGCCACAAGGTGGTGCTACAGCAGCAGGGGTCACTGCTGGCTGCATGAATCTTTCAGGGTTGGATGGTTGATCCTCATTGTCTGCACACACACACACACACACACACACACACACACACACACACACACACACACACACACACACACACACACACACTAGTACAAATATACAACATGGCTTTGGGAGATATGAGTTAGAATGTGTAAGGTTGTGCGTCACCTTGTCTGTTCTCAGGAGGGGGTGCGTCACTTCGAACTTTGCTCTTCTCAAAGTCTTCATGGTACTTTATCTACACACACACACACACACACACACACACAGACACACAGAGAGAGAGAGAGCAACACACATTAAATCCACACGAGGGCACAATACTCACAAAGTTGAACAGCTGACCATGAAGTTCTGCCCCTGTGAGGAGAAGCTCACCATGTTAGGAGGTGCTGAGAGATGTGTGTGTGTGTGTGTGTGTGTGTGTGTGTGTGTGTTTGTGTGTGTGTGTGTGTGTGTGTGTGTGTGTGAGGGTTTTCTTTGTACTTGTGGCTGTAAATTTAGATTCTGCGTTGGCTCAGTTATGGGATCATCTCATAATAATAAATGTAATAAATAATAATCAACCCGCTCCTTCACTTCCTCAGTGAATCCACCAGGGGGCCACACGGGTCGACCCGACCTCTGTAAAGTGAACAGAGAGCTGGCAGCTCTTAGGAGACGGAAGAGGAAACAAGGAGCAGCCCCCCCCCCCTCTCGTGTCCTCAGTCGACCTCGAGAGGAGCAAACTGACAAAGTGGGAAAAACAGGCAAATATAAAAAATTTAAAAATGGAAGGGTGGGGGGGGGGGGCAGGAGGAGAAAGACAAAATGAGAATGAAAGGAATGAAGATGGAAGGAAAGATGCAACCAGTGGAAAAATAAGTTTCTGGATTTTGCCCTTTGGACATGCAGCTTATTGCCGTCATTCCTTTCTGCAACGGCTGCTCACATGAGAGAGAAGGGGGGAAAGTTGTTTCTGTGTGTGTGTGTGTGTGTGTGTGTGTGTGTGTGTGTGTGTGTGTGTGTGTGTGTGCGTGTGTGTGTGTGTGCGTGTGTGTGTGTGTGTGTGTGTCTCTACAGTGGAGAGACCATGACCATATAGGGCAGCTGCTCCTCAGAGGACGAGGAGAAATGTCTGAAATGTGCCCGTGTGTCTCTGAAGGATCAGATCCCTTCGGCCATGGACGTTTGTCCTCTCGGCTCGTGTCTCTGCTCGTGTCTCTGCTCGTGTCTCTGCTCGTGTCTCTGCTCGTGTCTCTGCTCGTGTCCTCGTGACTCTGCTCGTGTCTCTGCTCGTGTCCTTGTCTCTCTGCTCGCGTCTCTCTGCTCGTGTCTCTGCTCTCGTGTCTCTGCTCGTGTCTCTGCTCGTGTCTCTCTGCTCGTGTCCTTGTGTCTCTGCTCGTGTCTCTGCTCGTGTCTCTGCTCGTGTCTCTGCTCGTGTCCTTGTGTCTCTGCTCGTGTCTCTGCTCTCGTGTCTCTGCTCTTGTCTCTGCTCGTGTCCTTGTGTCTCTGCTCGTGTCTCTGCTCTCGTGTCTCTGCTCGTGTCTCTGCTCGTGTCTCTGCTCGTGTCCTTGTGTCTCTGCTCGTGTCTCTGCTCGTGTCTCTGCTCGTGTCTCTCTGCTCATGTCTCTGCTCGTGTCTCTGCTCGTGTCTCTCTTCTCGGGTCTCTGCTCGTGTCTCTGCTCTTGTCTCTGCTCGTGTCCTTGTGTCTCTGCTCGTGTCTCTGCTCTCGTGTCTCTGCTCTTGTCTCTGCTCGTGTCCTTGTGTCTCTGCTCAGGTCTCTGCTCTTGTCTCTGCTCTTGTCTCTCTGCTCGTGTCTCTGCTCGTGTCTCTGCTCGTGTCTCTCGGCTCGTGTCCCTCTGCTCGTGTCCTCATGTCTCTGCTCGTGTCTCTCGGCCTCGTCGGGTCTCGAACCTTCGACTCCTGCACTTACTTACGTTACTGATCTGGTCTTGTGTCTTCTTCAACCTCTGCATCTCCGGAGTGTCGACCACCACGCTGAAACCTTTCCCCTTGCTCTTCTCAAAATCCTCCTTGTACAGAGCCTGCAAATTCAATCAAAACGTATTAAAGTCTTATTGTACAGAAATTCTTCTTTTTCTCTATATATTATTTGTTACATTCAATTAATCCATTACTTTCTAATCCTAATTTAAAAAAAAACATGGAGTTGAACGCTGCATTCATGGTGTCACTGTTCACTGTTTACTTGGCAACATTACACAAGTCTAAATTGTTTATTTGAAGGTAAATCTGAGACACACAAACACACACACACACACACACACACACACACACACACACACACACACACACACGCACACAAACACACACACACACACACACGTGAGTCATGTTCTTGCTATGAGGAATATGTCGTCTCAGTGAGGGAGCTTGACTGCCGAGACTTTTATGGTTATAAACAGTGAACTGGGGTCGGTTGGATGAGAGAGAGAGAGAGAGAGAGAGAGAGAGAGAGAGAGAGAGAGAGAGAGAGAGAGAGAGAGAGAGAGAGAGAGAGAGAGAGAGAGAGAGAGAGAGAGAGGAGGGGAGGGGATGGGGGGGGGGGAGAGGAAAAAAGCTTTCGGTGTAAATGTGATCATGATGTTATAACAACAAAGTTATATTACACTGAGGTTTCAAATGGTTTTTTAACCCAAAATGGAACCTGGTGTGTTTCGGCTAACGTTAGCTCCCTGTTAGCTCCCTGTTAGCTCCCTGTTAGCTCCCTGTTAGCCAAACCTCCTCTTTAATTTGTGCGTGACTTGAGGAGCTTATCCCTTTGATCCCTTTGATCAGGTGAAGTCGTTGGCCTGAACGGTGCGAGGAGATTAGAGTGTAAGAGCAGCGGAGGCAGCCAGGGAGGCCGAGCTGAGCCGCTGCCACTCGAGAGCCCAACGGCACCGGAGAATCTGGGTTTGACTTCTATTCAACACTTAAAAACACTTTGTAGCTGAGATAAAACTCCGATGTTTGCCTCGTCTCAAATCTTCACACTAACACGGAGCCGTCACATTGTCTGTTTTTTTAGTATTTGCTGAAAAGGCTCATTTGATTTAATTAAACGAATCCAATTGTCACGAGCGCCCGAGCCGAGAGCTGCGTCCTGACTTCCTCCGGGGGGGACGGATTGAGAGCTGAGTGACAGCAGAAGACACAAAGACTAGCGATGATGCAACCAGGGACGGGCCGGGGGTCCGGGGGTCCGGGTCTCACCTGGCTGTTCAGCATAGTCTGTTGTTTCAGACGCAGGTTCTCGGGGGTGTCGGCCACTATAGTGAAGGAGGTTTTGGGATAATGCCTGAAACCAAAGAGAAGGACAGAGGACACGTTTTAATTCAATGTCTCCAACATTTAAGAGACGTTGAAGACGTTTCTAAATAAAAAATATGTATATAAATCTCCGGGTCTAAAAAACGACACCATACGCTGACGAAGACACCGACGAAGATGTCAAGAGAGTTCGCTGACCCTAGTGAGGAAATGAATAATTACATTTCGCATGTTTTTTTGCCATTTTCTTGATTTAACATCTGGATAACAAATGATTTATCCATGAGAAGGAAAGAATATCTGAATATCCATGAATATCTGCCGGGACAGAGATGCTTTCTGAAGCTGGACAAAGGTCTCGGGTCACACTGAGGACTTGTGGCATCACATGTTTGAGTCCGTCTGTTCACACTTCCTCTTTTCCCTCACGACCAGCTTCCACTGCCCAGACACTGATGTCTGCTCGTGTCGTGACCAAAACCTCACAAACGACGACAACTTCTGTCGTAAGTTTTCCTGTTATCACTGGAGTTTATTGATACTCACATACTGCAGTAAGGCTTCTTGTCGAATCCTTTGTAGTTGTTCATGCTCAGGGCCATCTTGCACACCTCACAGCTGAAACAGCCTTTGTGCCAGTACTGGAGAGAGAAACACAAAGTGTGCAATGTTGAATAAGTTCAACAAAGTGAAGCAGACGTAGGTTGAACTCTTGATTCTTGTGGTTAATGGTTTGAATTCATGCACCAAGAAAAAGATGACAGGACTTCAGTGTTGCAGGGACATGATGGTCAGATCTCAGAACATCTTTACAAGCTCATACTGACACACACACGCAGACACACACGCATGCACACACACACACACACAGTTTCAGTGTCCTATTTTAACATTCTGAGGTTTTTGGTCAGTGTTCACCGGATGTGGCTTCTCTTCTCATGAGTCCTTTCGTATTTCCCATCAGCACAAAACTAAGAATGTAGTCAGACCGGATTTATATAAATGTATATAACCAGAGTGGATATGGTTTAATTATGTGTAGGAGTGCAACATGTTTGGTTCGCACTTAGCATAAGATAAAAGCTTTTGCACAAAGGATGCTACAATTAAAAGTAAAGGAGAAAAAAAGCTTCCATCTCTTTAGCACACAGTTTATTTTAAAGTATTCTTAGTTATTATAAGTAAACATTTAAAAGGTGTCTTGTCTTATTTGAGAATGTCAGAACTGTTAAGAACAGAACTGATTTGTACTAAAACATCTTTACAACAGGAATATTACAGAATGAATCTTTACAGACATTAGTTTAGTTTGGAGTTTCTCAGCTTACCTTGTCCAGGCAGTTGATTTTCTCTGTGGGGTAAACTGGTTTATTGCATCTTCCACAGGGAGGATTCATGATGGATTTAATCGCACCACCAAAAGAAAAGACTCCCTGAGGCAGCTGGGAAATAAAACGTTTTCGGGAGGGAAGTGATGCGCGGACACGGATCGTCCTCAGGCAATTCAATTCATATCCAGAGGACGAGGAGGAGTCATGAGGCCTTCAAGGTCCCGCAGAGAGCGTCGGATTTAGGAACATTTTCTGTGATGAATGATCAAACAGGGGTACATTTGGGAAGGAAATAGGGTAAAGATCAGTGGTGTATAAAGTACTTGAAAGCCATACTTGAGTAAAAGTACAGATATCTTACCTGAAAGTGACTTCGGTAAAAGTAAAAGTCACCCGTCAGAAAATGACTTGAGTAAAAGTCTTAAAGTAGCTCATATTAAAAGTACTTACGTATCAAAAGTATCTGGTGTTGAAATTTACTTAAGTATCAAAAGTAAAAGTAGAAGTACCAAAATTAAATGCGAAGTGCTTTTTATAGTAATCCTATACAGACACAAAACAACCCAAAATGTTTCTCCTCAAGATTTATCTCAACTGACTGAATAATGTATAATTTTACAAATTTTTAACCCTAGATGAGAGAGAGAGAGAGAGAGAGAGAGAGAGAGAGAGAGAGAGAGAGAGAGCTGCGCCAACCTCCGCTGCTCAAGTAACGAGCCAGTTTGAGAATGTAAGAAGTAGAAAGTACACATATTTTTGTTCAAATGTAACGAGTAAAAGTAAAAAGTCGTCAGGAAAAGAAATACTCAAGTAAAGTACAGATATGTGAAAAATCTACTTAAGTACAGTAACAAAGTATTTCTACTTTGTTACTTCCCACCACTGGTAAAGATCAAACGACTGTAGTTGTGCTTTCATTCAGGATTTGTGTCACTCACATTTTCAATAATCCAGATTCCAGAATACGTCTCCTATTATCATTCGTACTCACTGACACTTTGGTACTAGTGTACTGTGTCATGCAATACACTTTTTATAATTTATTTTATTTTATTCACTGTATTCTATTATATATTGTGATGCTGTAATTTTAGAGCAAGGTGGCATGAGAAGTTTTTCATTGCTAAGATATTGTCAACTTCCTCCAAAAATCCATATTTGTCTTCTTAATAATGATAGTAATAATAATAATGATAACTGATCTCAATCTAAAAAGCACTTTTTTTATATGTTACAGTGCTTCACAAGTAAACATACAAAAAACTACACTAAAAGTACATTTTGAGCTGTTAATTCCGTAATGTAATTATTTCTTTCTTTTAAAATTTCGAAAATTATTATTTCTTTCATTGCAACAAAATCAGAGACGAACGTTATTAGCTGTCAGGTTGTATTTACCTATCCCACTTTAAACATGTGAATTACGATTTTTTTGCTGTAGCACTTGAAGGCGTCTTAAAATGCATTAAGCGGTAATGACCTTAAAAGGAAACAGAAGAAACCGGTGTAACATGAAAGCGACTGACACCCAACTAACTAAGGAGCAGATGGATACAATGTAAACATGTAAACATCAACATTTAAACAAAAGGACACAAATAGACCAGTTTGTAAAACAACGATTTGTGCAGAGTGGCTGTGTTCAGCTGGCGCCCTCTGCAGGACACCGGGGGGAACTGCAACCACCTCAGCTGCTGTGACATGACGCAGAACATGGACTTTACATGTTAACATGCGTCCACGGACTTTACACGTGTGCACATGTGTCATAAATACACACAAAGAACAAAGTGTGTGAGTTTTAAGTACATATAGTTTAAACACGTCGTGGTTTCCTCCAGCGGGGGTATAGCTCAGTGGTAGAGCATTTGACTGCAGATCAAGAGGTCCCCGGTTCAAATCCGGGTGCCCCCTCATTTTGCCACAAATCCGCCATTTTGACGTTTTACCCTTTGATTTGTTCTTTTATGACCCGACCGGTCGTTTTCACGTCCTCACCTGACCCCTGCGTCCGGTTAATCGACTCTCCCCACCACCTGGAGAATGGTTTGTTCCACCTGTTTCACATCTGTTTCACACCTGCTCAACTTTTCCCTGGTAGCCCCGGTTGAGCTAATTGCGAGATAATAGCTGCAGTGTCAGAAAAATGTATTTTTAAAATGCTTGGTTCATATTTAATATTCATACCTGGCTGCTTACATGTTTGTGTGTCAATATGAAGCTTTGTCATAGCAGCCATTTCTGCTTTAGCTGACCAGCTCCTCCAGGGGTTTGCTATCTACAAAGATGAATTCACTATATTTACATGTGTGTGTTGGTTGTGGGTTGTTTGATTTGTGGGTCAGCGTTTCATCAGGGATTATTGTGTGTTTGTTGTGTGTTTACGGCTCCACCATGTGGCAGTGATTAGCATGACCTGTTTATCATCAGTCCTCAGAGTGACTGACTTTGTGTCATGTCGATCTGAGCAATTAAACAGTGGTGTATAAAGTACTTGAAAGCCATACTTGAGTAAAAGTACAGATATCTTACCTGAAAGTGACTCTGGTAAAAGTAAAAGTCACCCGTCAGAAAATGACTTGAGTAAAAGTCTTAGAGTAGCTCATATTTAATGTACCTAAGTATCAAAAGTATCTGGTGTTGAAATGTACTTAAGTATCAAAAGTAAAAGTACAAGTACCAAAATTAAAAATGCAAAGTGCTTTTTATAGTAGGCCTATGACGTAATTTAAAGTTGATATGATTGAACGTGATCGAACGTGTAACATCAAAGATTGGCGACTTCCTGTTGTGTTTTCCATTACGTTCCGCCATAACGTCTTTTTTGTGGAACAGGAGTTCCAGTTCCGGAAAACGCAACAGGAAGTCGCCAATCTTTGATGTTACACGTTTGATCACGTTCGATCATATCATTTTTTTTTTTATCATTTTTTTTCATTTTTTTTTTCTCAAGGAACAGTACAACAACAGTTCCGTTTTTTGTGGTATATATAAGTATATACGCTCCTGATCAAAATCTTAAGACCAGTTAAAAAATTGCATGAATTTGCATTTTGCTCTGTTGGATCTTAGGAAGGTTCTAAGTAGAGCTTCAAAATGCAAAAAGAAGAAATGGGAACAAGAGACCAAAAGTTGTGAGCAGGCAATTTATTGAAAACAACAATTTAACTCGTGCGATGACACGTTGTGAGAGGCCTTGTTTATGCAGCTCAACAATCCTACCACGTTCAAAGACAGTGAGCTTTTTTGCCTTTGCCATCAAGAGATCTTCACAGTGTGATTACTTGACAGGAAATGACATGGAATCCAAATTTTTGCACAGATTTTGGCTTTTAAAGGCTGTGTTCTTAAACTTTTGATCAGCTGATGAACAGCCTACTTCAGTTAAATTGTTGTTTTCAATAAATTGCCTGCTCACAACTTTTGGTCTCTTGTTCCCATTTCTTCTTTTTGCATTTTGAAGCTCTACTTAGAACCTTCCTAAGATCAAGCAGAGCAAAATGCAAATTCATGCAATCTGTTAACTGGTCTTAAGATTTTGATCAGGAGTGTATACCAGTTCCACAAAAAAGACGTTATGGCGGAACGTAATGGAAAACGCAACAGGAAGTCGCCAAGCTTTGATGTTACACGTTCGATCACGTTCGATCATATCAACTTTAAATGACATCATTGGTCTACTATAAAAATCACTTTGCATTTTAAATTTTGGTACTTGTACTTTTACTTTTGATACTTAAGTACATTTCAACACCAGATACTTTTGATACTTAGGTACATTTAATATTAGCTACTTTAAGACTTTTACTCAAGTCATTTTCTGACGGGTGACTTTTACTTTTACCGGAGTCACTTTCAGGTAAGATATCTGTACTTTTACTCAAGTATGGCTTTCAAGTACTTTATACACCACTGTGTGTGCGTGAGTGTGTGTGTGTGTGTGTGTGTGTGTGTGTGTGCGAGAGTGTATGTGTGTGTCCACAGAGAGAAGCTGCACTCGAAGCCAAGATGAAACTACTTGTAATTACAGCTCATGTCCACTAGAGGACAGAACAGCTGCATCTGATCAGCAGCTTCATTTCAGATACAAACATGAAACTACTGAGTTTTTCAATCTGTAAAATCTTAATAACTCAACTGATGAAACATTAAATGATGAGTTTTAAAAAAAAAACAGTTTGACACAAAACAGAAGAGTCTCGGAATGTGAACAAAATGTAAAAGAATGAAAGGAAAAGTGAAATAGTCCAACAGTTTATTTAATTTACGTTTTTTCTTCTTCTCTCCACTGATTGTTTGACTCTTGCTCATGAGTGTGACTGATGATCTCTTATCACAGAACCCGTGTTTTCTGCAGCTGCAGCAGATTGAGCTTGTTTGTTCGAGCGTCAAAGCTTCGGTTTGTTTTGGACTAATAATGAAACATCAGTTAGAGACGTGCAGTTACACCAGGAGAGCTGGAGATGATTCAACAGTCAGCTACTGATCCATAAATGTTTCTTAACTTTATTGTCTTGTTGCGTTGACAGTAGATTCTGTGCGATGAAGCAGAGAAATAAATCTGTGTTTCATCCTTTGTTTACACCACAAATGACCAAAGTCCCTGTTTCACAAGTCTGAAGCATTTAAACTTTAAAAACAAACGTGAATGAAGACAGTTTTAAATCAAGCTGCAACTTTTCATCCTGATCCATGAATTATTCCCCAGGAAATCAACAAGAATATGGTATAAATAATCCCTGGATCCAGATCTTCAATCTGATTCCTTCTCTGACACCTCCCACTTCCCTCCACTAAGCTCCATGTGATTCTCCTCAGTAGTTTTGGTGTGAATCCTGTTAACAGACGCAGAGTACACCATCAGCTCCCGGGTGGAGGTGAACATCTGAGTCAGAGCAGGGATCAGCTGACAGTGTTTGTCTGGAGCTCGTGTTTCAGTCTTTTTGCCTGAAAGCTGCACAGACAGACAGTTTGGCGAGCTGAGGTCATGGCCGGCGTCCGGAGGGAGGTGACCTGTGAGAAGAAGAGCTCGGCCTCAGCATCACTTTATCTCTTTGCAGCGGCTCCATTAACCTCCACCCGCCTCCTGCAGGCTGCCACCGGGCCCCAGAGGAAGAGGAGCGTTGGCAGGTGGAGCTCCGACATAAATCTCTGCTGCCGTTAGACTCCGCAGGCGTGAAATTGGCTCAGTGATTTAAAGGTTCTGAGCTGAAATGGTCATTAAACAGTTTATTTAAATACGACCTCCTTCTGTCAATCCACTCTAATGTCAACAGAGACAGGAAGTTCCTCGACTCACGTCCAGAACATTCTGGAGTCAGAACTTTTTCCATTTCGTGAGAGCTTGTCTTCTTTTATCATCTGATGACAAAAATATTCAAAATTCAGAATTTAAAGTTCTCAGATTAAAGAACTATAAAGAAATTTAAATTACAACCCTCGTAACATGTAAATAATACAGATAATTGAAAGGATGTTCTTCTATATTTCTTTGTAATCCCGTGAACTGTGAAGCCTAAATTTTGGCACATTGTCCAGCGCCATCTTTGATTTTTGAAACCAGAAGTAACCATGTTAGGAGGAGCAGTGGGTGGAGCCTGACTGAGAGCTCAAGGACACGCCCACCTACACCTGCGCCCGTATCCACGCCTTACAGCAGACGATGATTTACTGATTGAAACTGAGATGTGAACTCCTTAGAGAAATGTTTACTGACGTTATAAATCAAGTGAGAAGTCATTTTCTCATTGACTTCTATAGAAACAACCAGTAGAGTCGCCCCCTGCTGGTCATTTGAGAGAATACAGTTTTAAGGTACTATACGTTGGCTTCACTTTCCGGACATGGAGTCTACGAACATGTTTATGCGCAGTCTGTGGTTTATGGGATGAATTTAGCAGAGGCACCTTGATAGACGAAAAGGAACAGAGGTTATATCGTGTTGTTCGGCCTCACTGATTTGTTTTGGTTTTTCTAAAGTGACTTCATTAGATTCCCGTCGACTGTGGAGACACATTTCAACCTCGGCATCGAGCAGAAGACATTAAGTTTAACCTCTCACTTCCTCCCTGGTCCTCGCTCTGCATCTTCACCCTCAGATCTAACAGCTCCGATCACTGAGGACTCACGTCTGATCGCCGCCGCCTGCCAAGCTTCATTATCTGCTCGCCGGCCCCCCCGAGGTCAGAGGTTTGTCACCGTAGGTCGAATAAACACATCGAATGATCCGCAGCTGCAGGAGGACGGACACCGAACTGTGTCCGAGCTCTCGTCGGCCTCAGGTTCGTAAATGATCCGTCAACAGACTCAGCTGATGGATGAATTCGTGCTTCACTCGTTTTCTTTGGAGCTTCGCTATTACCAACAATTTGCAGTCGTGAGACGAGAGTTCTCCGAGGATTTAGCTGAATTAAGGACTCGTTCGTCTCATACTAAACAACAAATCGGCTCCACCTGCACTGATCTCACTGATTTCCTCCCTCGCAAGTGTGTTGGATCCAAATGCTGCTGCGAATTCATCCGTGTGATTAAGAAGCTTCCTGCGGAGTGTCGTCTCGTGTGTGGACGTGTGCTAATAAAGTCGTAGGCTCATAAATGTCACAATAAAAAGATGCTCATTGGGACAAAAGGTTGGTTTTCACTGTGTGAGGTTAAAGACAACGCTGTGCTGCTAAGTGTGTGTGTGTGTGTGTGTGTGTGTTAACTCCTCGGAGACGACACTGAACCTCCTGCAGACTCTGTGTCTTCATTCCCTGCTAAATACTTAGTTATGTATTTATGTAAAATAAAAAACATCACGTATCATCATTAACTATGATAACTATACAAAGGTAGTTTACATAAAACCTCATATATTATAAATATATTGGACTAATCACAATATGATCACTTTACATGGAGAGGTTGAGACTCACAATCACACACAACTAGCAACACACTGAACTGAGATGAAAGGAGCTGATGTTAGCGTTTAGCTACGCGGCCGTTAGCACGACGCAGACTCAGGCTTGTTTTCTCTTTTGAATCTTTTAATAAAAAGCTGCTCTACTGTTCCCAGTTGGATGCATGAATCAGATTGAGTCAAATTGTCGTTAAAACATTTTGCACGAACAACTTTGTGAAGTTCTTACACTGGAACGTTGCTTATGGACGTTATTCAAAGTGAGACTCTGATGGTTTTCCTGTGTTTCTGCAGAGACTCGCTCACAGTTGGTTCTCTGGAGTTTGGATTCAGCCTCGTTCGGCTCACTCACTGTTTTCCAGCGTGAAAACACTTCAGACCTAAATCCCCACGAAGCCTCGGTGATCTGCAGCTGGAACCCGGCCGAGCAGACACCACCACACTTCATCCCTGTGCTTTTCCACTGGTTCCCCTCTATTCCTCTCTGCTCTGTTCTTCATCTCTCTCTCTCTCTGTGTCATTTACCCCTTTCCATCCTCACATCAGTCCCTCCCTCTCTCTCTCTCCCTCTCTCTCTCCTGTCTTACCCTTCCCACATTTTCACTCCCCCTCTGCCTCATTTCTCTTGTCTCCCTCTTGTCAATCGTCGCAGTGATGTACCAGCTGCCTGGACTCCACTTCTCCTCCTCCTCCTCCTCCTCCTCCTCCTCCTCCTCCTCCTCCTCCTCCTCCTCCTCCTCCTCCTCCTCCTCCTCCTCCTCCTCCTCTTCCTCACCTCCTCAGCCTGTGTCTGTCAGCGATGGGAGTCTGTAGGAGCACCGGGGGGACGACAGAGCAGAGGAGCAGCTCAGGTGGAGAGTCGCTGTGAGAACTGGATGTAGAAGGTAAGATGCAGACGCTGAGATTAAACCTAGATGCTCAGAGAAAAACTCTGTGATCATTTGTCTTCAGGTGATTCTTCTGCAATCGGAGCAGCAACAGAGGTAGATTCAAGTTGGAGTCTTATTATAAAAGTTATTTAAAGAAGCAGGGAGAGTCTCTGCATCGTCTCATAACTGACATTGCTCTGAACTCTGAGCGTTTATTGAAGTTACTCGTACAGTTTCCTTGTTATTTCTCCCCTGAGATCTGCTGAGAAAGACTCATTTATCTTAATATTCGCTGTAATTTTTTTCCAAACGGCTCTTCTGGATCGTGTCCTCCTAACAGCGCGGACCACAGGTCAGGGTGCTTTCCTCATGCATGAACTTTGCAGCAGCACAGTTCACGTTCTGCACCATGAGGACGGCAGCCATTGATTTCCCATAGAAAGTTGCTTCACATTTCTAAATGCATGGTCCTGCCTCTCATGGAAAGCGATATGTTTGCTGTACAGTGAGGCCGGCGGCTCCCTTTATCTGGCAGCGCTGTTGTTTCAGGTGCTGTGTCTCTTGATGAATAATTAAAAGGACCCAGCGGAGCACGGGCAGAGTTCAGATCAGCTTCCTGGGCACGGAGGCCTCCTGCAGAGCCGCGGCCGGGATCCTCCAGCTGCATCTGGACCCTGGGAAGACGAGTCTGAATCAGAACCAGCCCTCGGCCTCTGATCTTCAGGCGCTCAGCTGTGAGGTCGATTCCTCAGAGGAAACGATCTGCTGACACTTGACGTCTTCTGCTGCCATGTCGATTTGTTTCATTTCCCCTGAGTAGAAAGGGGGAGTGAGTTTAATGAAACACCACTGAGGTGCTAACGCCTCCAGATCCAGGGTCTGCAGAACCCGAGGGACCGAACACGACGATCAGTCAGCTCAGGAAACGTGAGGGAGAGTGATGAAGACGAGGAGACACAGAACTCCTCGAGCTTTCACGTGCTGCCTTCCTCATTAAAGAGGTGGAGCTCCCTCGTGGCGTTGAGCTGGCAACCTCACAACCTTCTCCATCGTCCAATGATCCTCGTGGTCCTGAGGCTCAGAGCAAACACATCAGGTGTTAGAGCAGAAAGGAGAAGTGCTCAGTCAGGAGGAATGTTGTTTCCTGTGCAGGTTCCTGCGGAGCTGCAGCTTCAGTGGAGTCGTCACATCCGTCTCATCCGGAGACAGAGCTCCGGAAATGTTGCTGATGATGCAACAGGCTCCACAAAATCTAATCCAACAGGAACAGATTTAAGAATCAATAAAATATTCATATTCCTTATCTATACCGTTTAACCTTTGAGTCTGTGGAAAGTGGTGATTTAAAAACACATCAAACTGTTGTTGTGCGTTTCCTTTATCTGATGTGATATCAAAGAGATAAGAGATAAACTCATTGGAGCACGTTTCTATTTCCTGCCGGAGTCTTAGCACCAAAGTCTTTAATTCACTAATCTGTTTCTATCCAGATTCTAACGTATGTTTTCTTATGTTGTAAATACACATTTAAAATAAAAGTTCGGTAGAAACAGAGAGGAGGTCACACACTGCTGATGAATGTACAGTTGATCTGCTTCTCCTGTGGGAGCTGAGCTCTTATTAATACTGAATAAGACGACTCAGCACATGGAGCCAGTGACGTGACAAAGAGTGAAATCTGAGAATGTTTTCATCGAGAAACAAAGACGACAATCTCCTAATTTATGGTCTGGATTTAAGACTTAGTGTCAAAACACTGGAGCGTGAAGACGTCGTCTCACAACAGCACCGACGGAGGAGAAGATCAGAGGAAACAGAGGATGAGAGAGGAACATTCTTTCTATAGTCAATTAATGAGAACATATAGTATGGAGGCCATAACACATTTTACATCCTTCATTTCACACAGATGCTAATTTTCTCTTATTTTTTTTACATTGGAAACAACAGAGGATAAACAATCTTTAAAGATATCTATTGTTTTTCTGTTGATTCCCATTGATGGAGTTGACCCATATCTTTATGGCCTGAATTCAATGCAGGTTTTACTTTTATTATTAATTTAATTGTTTTAGGTATTCTCAGGTGTACAAAAAGGTGTCGTAAAATAAAATGTATTATTATTATTATAAACTCAGGAAAACTCTGTTATTATTACACAATATGATTGGATGCTCCATTTTCTAAATTAAAAACTTTTTTAGATAAAATAAAAAGTGCTATGTTTAATACAAGGAGGTAAATGTCAGATAGAATAATTGAAGTAAATGATTCAGTTTTTAATGAGTGGACCGCTGAGACTTCTCACATCTTCTACCCGGTAACAAGGATAAAAAAAGCCCTTTTTCTAGAGGTCGTGGATGGAGTCCCAGACGACCACGAAGCAGCAGCTCTGTGCCACAGACTGAGTTACACCATCGATCTCCTGAGTCTATTTCAGATTTCTTCTTCACGTGCGGAGCTGAATCTGAGCAGCCGAGCGTCCAGCTGTTTGATGCACATTCATTTTACGTTCACCTGCAGGGTTCTGGCACAGAAACAGCTTTTTTTTTACGATGGCAGAAACCAAAGAGTTGGTGATTCACTCTCAGCCACGAGGCCGGTTTCGGCGGTGATGGTGTTTACGTTGGTGGAGCTTCTACAAATGGTTTGTGAGTGAAGGCTGCAGAGATAACACAGTTCAAATATGGCCTCATGCATGAGCGAAGCAAATTAGGACGAGAGAGAGACGGAGGAAAACAGGATGGACGGCACCAGGTGAAAAGGTCAGGCAGGGAGACGGTAATGAAGCCGGGGTCGCGGCGTTCGGCCCATCTGTTGTTGACGAGCTGACGTTTAATCGACTGAGTCCAAACTCTGTGTTTTCACTGACTTCTCGTTTTCACTGTTTGAATCTGTTTGACTCAGCGAACATCATCAAGCTGATTCTTCATGTGACGTCATCATGTTAGACTCGTTATATTAATATATATATATATGATATCATCCCATCACTCACAGGCTCCTCCCTGACCTCAGTAAACCAAAGGATTTAATAAAGTAATTTTTGTTTTACTTAATAAGAATTTTTGCAAAATGAAATCTAATATATATTCAGACGTCCTCAGTTTACCTGCTGTTGAATAAGTTCATCCCCTTGATCAGGAAACTAGATTTTTATTAAATAATTAGTCCATTGAGAAACTTAATCAAAAACTTTTGATATACAGTCATTCCTTTATTTAGAACCTCATTTTTTAAAACATTATATATATTTAATATATGTATATATCTAATTAACGTGCATTATAAAAAGAACAAAAACATTGAATAATTCTTGAACCCGTTTTTGTTAAACCCGACCTTAACTTTACAGTGAATCTGTTTCAGTATTACGCAGCAGTTTCAATCCTTTAGATCCTTTAGATCCAACTCTCTGTTCTTTCCCACAACACGACTCTGTCTCTTGGGATTTGTTTACTGTAAGAAAAGGACGGAACATCAGACTCATCCTTTAAATCCACAGTCGGACCAAGTTATTAGTTTTCCGGACTTTCTCCGTTCAGACTTTGACCCGTTGCTCTGTCTCTGCCTCGTTCTCCAGGGGACGCACCAGGGTCATGATCGACTGGCCCAATGTGACGGCCCCCGGCCCCCCGGAGCCGGGCCTGGAGCCCGAGGAGCTGCAGAAGTCCAAGTGCGTGTTGGGCTTCATCCCGGTCGTCTACTACAGCGTCCTGCTGTGTGTGGGAGTCCCAGGTACCAGACGTCTAGCTGAGCTCAGCCTCTCTCTCCACAGAACCGACCCTTTACGTCTTGTAATCAGCTGCTTCTCTCTGAGCCACAGTCCATGTGTAAACACAGAATCCGTTGAATCGCTGCTTCGACGTCTTTTCAGAACAAAAGTGGGAACCGCTCCCGACAGCAGAAATCAATGCTCAGGTACTTTGCTGCAGCTCTAATGGCTCATTCAGATAATATAGTGTTGCAGCATCTTAGCCTCTGACGGCTCTTTGCACAGGCGGCAATAATCCAATGATCTAACCATCAATACGTTTGGGTTTATGAGCTCATTTCCATCCGTCCCTGGAATCTCACCACAGCGAAATTTACCGCCTCAATAATCCAGGAAGTGGAAATCACTGCCAGTTTGATTGAAGGTGTTTACACCAGCGCTGTTCTCATTACTGAGCTTCGTCTACAAGTCGATGACTATTGATCGAGCAGGAATCAGGAGGAGAGCGTCCACGTGACCTCTGGGTCTCCTCATCATCCTCACAGGGACAGAAAGGTAAAAGGTCGGAGGTCAATATTAATATTCTGCTGTCGACAAGAGAACAGAAACAGATCCTGTCAAATCCACACAGACAGTTTTATAACAGACAGATCCATTCATTGTTCTGATTGATGCAGTGAAGAGTTTGAAAGCTGCTGTTCACCTGGAGCTCGACTCAGAACCGGTGGTAATCACATGTTCCTGAACTCCTCCTCCGACCAATCGACCAATCAAACCACAATCTGTCGTCAATGCATCAACACAACGTGACCAACAAACTGAGAAACACACACGTCAGACAAACATCGAATCACCTGATTATAACTTTCATCTGTTAGTTCAGAAGAACAAGAAAGTAGGAAGTCATCTTTTCTTTGGAGGAACAGTTTCCTCTGACGTCACCCAGAGATGAGCTGAGGTCAGAGGTCAGAGGTCAGATTGAACTGTTCTCCTCCTCCTGCTCCGACCTGACCTGATGTTTGTCTCTTTCAGTGAACGTCCTCACGGCGGTGGCCTTGTCTCGCCTGGCGTCCCGCACCAAGAAGGCTCTGTACTATTACCTCCTGGCCGTGACGGGCTCGGACATCCTCTCCCAACTCTTCATCATCTTCGTCGGCTTCCTGCTGGAGACGGCGGTCTTTCACCGCGACGTCCCTTCGCTCCTGCTGCACTCGGTCAGCGCCGCAGAGTTCGCTGCTAACCACGCCTCCATCTGGTCCACCGTGCCCCTGACCGTGGACCGCTACGTGGCGCTGTGCCACCCGCTGCTCCACCGCCAGATCAGCTACCCGGCCCGGGCCAGGAGGATCATCGCCGTGGTCCTGGCGTTATCGCTCGTGTCCGGCGTGCCCTTCTTCTGGTGGTCGGACATGTGGAGGAACAGCCACCCGCCCACGTCGCGGGACGCCGTCCTCATCTGGACACACGTGACCATCATCTACTTCCTGCCCTGCAGCATCTTCTTGGTGCTGAACTCGTTGATCATGCGGACGCTGAGGCAGCGGCAGCGGCGCGGCCACGAGGAGCGTGGGCCCAAGGCGGGGCCTCCAGGGCGCCTCGGGAAGAGCACGGCCATGCTGCTCGCCATCACCTCGGTGTTCTCCGTGCTGTGGGCGCCCAGGACGGTCGTGGTCATCTACCACCTGTACGTGTCCTCGGTCCACCGGGACTGGCGCGTGCACCTGGCCTACGACCTGTCCAACATGCTCGCCATGCTCAACACCGCCGTCAACTTCTTCCTCTACTGCTTCGTCAGTAAGCCTTTCCGCGGCGCCGTGCGGGACGTGATGCTGCTCAGGGGGGGGCCGCTGTATCCACGCCGCGCTCTGCCGCAGCACCACGCCCCCAACCACGCCTCCATCTCCTCCCTGTACAGTGGGAACCTCAAGCGCTGGCAGCGGGAGCCCACCCCCCTGTCGCCTCGCAGGGCCACGGGACCCTCGTGACCCTTTGCTCCGTCCTCTTCATCCCAGACACCCGTGGTCCCACGGCCCCCCCGAGCCCCCCCGAGCCCCCCCGGGACGCTCCGGCTCCGGCCCTGGCCTCAGCCGGTCGGCCCCCGGCTCGACCTCGGCTCAGGAGAAGAATGTGTTTGGTTTCACGATGAAGTGTCAGCAGCTGATCTTCGTCCAGAGAAGACGACAACTTATTTATTTTTCTTCGGAAGAATTTGTTTTCTTTTCTCGTTTCCGTAGATGAATGTGACAGAATGTGTTTTATAGTGTTAGGAGGGAAAAAAAAAGAAAAGCAGTTTGGTTTCTCTGTGAGTGAATCAGTGGTTCGTGTCCGTGTCTCTGAGGACGAGTGAGAAGTGAAGCAGGAGCAGGACGCTGCTCTTCAAA
Source organism: Limanda limanda (assembly GCF_963576545.1). Lineage (NCBI taxonomy): Eukaryota > Metazoa > Chordata > Actinopteri > Pleuronectiformes > Pleuronectidae > Limanda > Limanda limanda. The sequence continues at coordinate 1,432,232 of NC_083656.1, read as the reverse complement.
CAGACGACACATCACCGACCAGCAGAGCCACTAAGCAAACCACAGATTAGTGGTCTGCACACACACACACACACACACACACACACACAGACACACACACACACACTCCAAAGTCACCAGGTACATTTCCATTCTCTACTAACAGGACTTGAACTGAACTGAAGTTGTTGTGTAGATCTGCTGGTAAAACCTGTAACTGTTCATTTGCAGATGTGATTGTAAGAACTGATGAACAACCTGTTGTCGACGTGTTTGTGTGTTTTTTTTAATGAATGCACGTGAGAAAAAAGTGAGTGAAGATGTCGTCTGGTGGTTTCTGCAGCTCTGATCTGGTTCTGTCCGGATTTCTGACACATTTAAAACATTTAAACACGAAGACACGAAGCAGCTGCAGGTTTTCAGGGTTTTCAGGAAACTGAACCTGAGCAGAGGTTGGATTTAAAAAGACGAGCGAGACACGAGATGGATCCAAATTACAAACATGTCAAAAGCTTCCAGTCAGTGAGAATGATTTGTAGAACTTTGTCCTGTTTGTGGTAGAAATGGATGAAGCTTGAAAACAGTTCTCAACTCTCCTGTCTCTCAGTCTGATGTCTTTGTCTCGGGTCCAGTGTCTCTGTGTCTGACCAGCGTTCAGGGTTCACGTGTCCACAGCGAGCCACCTGCCTGCTCCTCCGTCCTCGCCGTGTTTCCTGTCCCAGTGTGAGACTTCGGGGTCGGTGGCCCCCCGGCCCCCCCGCCTCGCTCGTCCCACGCTGGGTTCTGAGAGTCTGCAGGCAGATGGAGATATGAAGCGTTTCTTTGAAGACGTCTCCCGCTGCCTGACAACAACAGAGAGGACAGAGAGGACAGAGAGGACAGCGACTGTACAAACAGTCGGGACGATGATATGATGTTGAGAAGCCGGAGCAGGTTTTTGATTAAAGTGTGATGGAGTCTCTCACGTCCACAGAGGAGACGGCTGAGGACGGTGAAGAGCAGGTAAACTCTGCTGGACACTCGTCCTCCCGGCCGCTCGCCATCTGTCCTCTGTTCAAACACCGGCTTCCTATTCAGCCCGAGCTGCTGCTGAGCAGGTGTCACAGGGAATCAAACACCGGGGGGGCGAGTGACAAGTGAGTCCTATCAGATGGGACTTGTCTAAACACAGGAAGCTCATTGTGTCCAGCTATTAATAAAGAGAGATAGACTTTATATAAAGATGCACGACACGTCCCCACTTCCTCCCGCCGCCATCTTCCCTGGTGACATCATTTGGAATCTGACCAATCACGTATGAGCAGCTGTGGCTGGACTCAGGTAAATTGTATGAATCAGCTTTTTAATTTATCTACTTTAATATAAAAGCCACACGACAGAAAACAGCCACAGCAGAAGTGAGTGACAGATGAAAACACAACGTCACTGGACCAGTTCATAACAACAGAAATGATGAGATATGAATTCCAGCTGGAGAAAAAAGATTCTCTTCTCTGTGAACAGGTGACATTTGAAAAGTGTTTTTAGTTTTACTTCTGAAACGGAATCAAAAATTAACACGACATTAACTTTCATGTTGAAACATGAAGGTGACTGAGACATGAGAAGGTGAGGGGGGCCTCTAGTGGCTGGAAGGAGAACGACAGAGTCAAACTGGAGCATAACAACTAAACTGCTGCTTTAAAATATCATTTCTGAATATTATGCTCACTGTGATTTAACAAAGGCCAAACCTGACATCACAAGAGTTTAACGTGAGTCCTAATATATTTAACTCACAATAAAATATCTAAAAAGACGATATATTTAATTATAAAATCAACTGTAAGATAGAATACAACAGAAAATACAGAAGTTACACCACAGCTGGTAAATCAGCTTTAGATGTGAAGCTGCAGTCTTGATATAAAATATCAATGTTGAAAAGACAATAGTATCAAAATGAGTTCATGTCCTGTATTTACTTTTAAAATGTTATAGATAGATTACTTTATTCATCCCCGAAGGGAAATTAAGTCGTCATAGCAGCTGGTATATTTGAATACAATAAAATAGAAAACAATAGGATAAAATAAAAAATATTGAGGTAGAAAGAATAAAAACAGAAACACAAGATAAATAGGTAGATAAGGTGCAGTGGCAAGATGATGGTAATAGTACTGATGATATGATGGTAATGTTATTGTTAGACAGTATATAAAAATAGTAGAGTATATATAGTATATAATATAACATAATATATATTTATATATGATAGTAATTATACCAATATAATAGCAGTATATAGTAATAATGGCAGCAACAGTATATATAATAATAATAATTATAACATGTACACATGTATAAATATGTGTATATAGACTTATATATACAAAGAATATACAGAGAGTATGATATAATATATGATATATAGTAAAGGTATAAATATAAGTATTTGAGTATACAATAGATAATATAATATACTATGAGTGTAAGAATATGTAGACAGAGTGTGCAAAAGACAATATTATTGTATAAAATGATATATAATATCAATAGGGTTTATATTAACACATATCACATATGATATGAAGTAAGTGTATATGGAGTATAAGGAGAACTTGTGACAGAATACTATTTTGTTTGGGACACAATTAATGAGGTAAAACATTTTCTAAAATTAAAATATTGTGTCCATGTTAAGAATTTAGTAAATTCAGCCTTCTGTGATTTCGCTGCCACCTTTTCACCACCAGGTGTCGCCCTACACCCACAGACTGCAGGTGATGCTGAATTTGTTTTGTTTTAAAGTTTTTATCAATAATAATAATAACAATAATTATTATTATTAGAAGAAGAAGAAGAAGAAGAAGAAGAAGAAGAAGAAGAAGAAGAAGAAGAAGAAGAAGAAGAAGAAGAAGAAGAAGAAGAAGATCAAACTGAGCAAACAGCGTCAGAAAGAAAGAGGAGTGTGTGTGTGCGTGTGTGTGAGAGAGAGAGAGAGAGAGAGAGAGAGAGAGAGAGAGAGAGAGAGAGAGAGAGAGAGAGAGAGAGAGAGAGAGAGAGAGAGAGAGAGAGAGAGAGAGAGAGAGAGAGAGAGCATCACAGTCAGATTCACATCGAGAGGAAACGTTCGTCCAATGATTCTTTATTCTCTTGAAACATTTGATTTTTCTCTCCGGATGATTTGACTTCTTCAGACTTTTCAGATTTTCTTTCGACGGAAGAAACTTTCTCGTGTTTCCTGTTTTCCTCCCTGGAGGATTCGTCCTCGTGTTTTCAGCAGGTGAAGAACAGAAGTCAGAGGTGAAGCAGAGAATCAGGTTCGTGAGCACATCACACTCATATTCTATTTATCAATAAGATGAAAGATTCAAGTTAATGACATCATGCATGAGTTCATGTCATAAAAAGTGTTTCTGTGTATTTAGAGACGTGATGACTCAGAGTAGTTAATATGTTCTTACATGTTTTCATAGGAGTGAGAACAGATCAGCAGCTTCACTCTTAAAATCAATATAGAATAAATAAAGTCACTTAATCTGAGTTTATTGAGTTGAACGCAGAGTTTTGTTGTTAAATTTTAAATTATCCTGACACTTAAACTTCTAGTCACAGAAGCTCCTGCACCTGTGTGTGTGTTTCAGAAACTGCAATAAAAAATGTTTATGGACTATTTTTATTATGTGATAATTAAACTGGTGATGAGATGTGTTGCTATGGAGACTCCATCCACTCACTGTGCTTCGTGATACATTTAAATACTGATCAAGAAGAGAAAACAACACGGATTTACAACAGGGTTTTATTCTGATTTATCTTCTGGAGCTGTCGGTCAACTTCCATGCTGCACGTCGAGGTTCTATTTATAAACCTGTAGATTATTTACCCAGTTAACTGTCAAGTCGTGTGATGAGAAGCTCCGACACTAACTGGAGGTTTTCAGTTGAAATCAGAGTTTTCTTCATGTAGATGATTCATCTCCAGTCTCCAGCTCCTCGGTCTCACCTCCATCTTCAGGTGGTTTTCACGAACCTGCTGCTGAGGCTCATTCGTGACTTTTGCCTTGTGCATATTTAATTATCTTTATCTTTCTGTTTCGTAATGAGACTGTGAATCTGCGTTAACCACAGGCCTGAGTCTCACACAGGAAACTCAAGCACCTCCTTCACCTGAAGTAAGAACATCAGTGTTGGTTCACTGAAGGTCCCGAAGCAAACAAGCCTCCAGTTAACGATCAGAATGACCAGAGAACTAACTCCTGCTCTTCATAGAGATCCAGGTTGTGAGAGAGCACTTTGAAGGAGTGAACGTCTGAAATCGATTGGATGCAGGTGAATGAAACCAGATGTAACAAAGAGAAACGAAGGAAAGTCTGACTTTGAAAAGCCAGCAGACATTCTTCCCCCGGGGAATGTTCTGTCCCTCGGGTTCGATGCTCTCTCACCTCAGTGATTCACGTCAAATGTCCAGGATCAATATTTGTGGTCAGATCGTGTTAATGATTCACGTCAGAGTCCAGAGTTTCACATTCTCGTGATTTCCCACCGTTTCTGACTCACTTATATTTTATCTCATATTTGCTGTGTGAACAGTTGCTGACTCATCAGATTCTGATATTTGCTCGACTGGGTGGAGACGACGTCTTGACGCACTGAAGCTTGAGATCTGTCATTAGTCTCCGTGTCCCCGTGTCTTCAGGTTCTGTTCCAGAGAAGCGTCTCCTGATGGCGGCCAACAACACGCCTCGGGGCTGCGGCCCGGACGTGGACTCGCTCTACTACAACCTGTGTGACCTGGGCGCCGTGTGGGGGGTCGTGCTGGAGGCCGTGGCGGCGGCCGGCGTGGTCTTCTCCTTCGTGCTCTTCATCTCGCTGCTGGCCAGCTTGCCCTTCATGAAGGACAAGCGCCGCAGGAGCTCGGTGGCGCTGCACGCCGGCTTCCTGGTCTTCACGGGCGGGCTCTTCTGCCTCACCTTCGCCTTCATCGTGGGGAAGGACTTCTCCACCTGCGCCTCCCGGAGGTTCCTGTTCGGCGTGCTGTTCGGCGGCTGCTTCGCCTGCCTCCTGATGCAGAGCGTGAGGCTGAACGTCCTCGCCAGGCGGGACAGAGGACCCCCGGCGTGGGCGCTGTGTCTGGGGGCGCTGGGGGTGTGGCTGGTGGAGGTGGTCATCAACACGGAGTGGCTGATCATCACGGTGGTTCGCCACCCGCTGCTGCCGCTCAACGCCACGGCTGAGAGCAGCAGCGCCACGGCCACGCCCTGCAACATCGCCAACCAGGACTTTGTCATGGCGCTGATCTACGTGATGACCCTGATCCTGGCGCTGCTGGTGGCCAGTCTGGCCGTCATGGCGGGCAAACACAACCGGTGGAAGAGGGAAGGCGCCTGCGTCCTCCTGAGCGGCCTGTTCTCCGTGGGGATCTGGGTGGCGTGGATCGTTATGTACGTCTACGGCAACGAGCGGCACGGGGGGCCCCGGTGGGACGACCCCACCTTGGCCATCGCCCTGGTGGCCAACGCCTGGGTGTTCCTCATCATCTACACCATCCCACAGATCTGCTGTTTGACCGGGGAGGAGGAGCCTCAGCCGAGCGCCGGGGACGAGCTGTACCCGAACCAAGGAGCCGGGTACGAGAACATCCTGAAGGAGCAGGGCGCTCAGAACATGTTCATGGAGAACAAGGCGTTCTCCATGGACGAGCCCAACCAAGGTGTGTACAGCCGGAGCTCCACGTGTCACTGGTTGTTTCCTGAAGCTTCACAGTGAAAAGAGAAACACAACATGTCCGTGTTTTAACGCTTGAGGCCGACATGGAGACTCTGAAAGTTCAAAGTGAATCTGCAGGAACATCCTTAACTTAATCTTTTCATCTTACATTTAGTTTGTCTGAACGAGACGTCCTGTTCTTCTCGTCCTTGCTTCATGGGACGTTCTCCTCATTTTACTGCTGCTCTCTTCAAATCACATGTTTCCCTGTTTGTGAGCATATAGTCCAGGCAAAGTAGCCCATTTTGGAGCCAAAAATAGAAGTAATTGTAAAATAATTTTTTTCAGCATAGATTATTTCTATGAGGTGTCCAGAACAACATACTAAAAGTCCTAAGAAATCCTAGTTGAGGAAATATGTTTAATTCTCATCAATGTGTTTCAATAAGGCAACAATACACCCCAAAAAGACTATTTTTTTCCTTTACTCCTATCAAAATGAAACTTTACACAATGAAAGTAGCCATGAAACGTAACATTTTTTGTATTACAAGTTTCTTTGAAAATGAATTTATGTATGTATTTGTAATACATATGAATGGTGTTTCTGCCTATGCAAATTAGGACATATTCAATAAGTGTGGAGCTCATGAGCTTGTCAATTCATTTCAAAAGAAACTTGTAATACAAAAAATATTACGTTTCATGGTTACTTTCATTGTGTAAAGTTTTATTTTGATTGGAGTAAAGAAAAAAATTGTCTTTTTGGGGTGTATTGTTGCCTTATTGGCACATTGATGAGAATTAAACATATTTCCTCAACTAGGATTTCTTAGGACTTTTAGTATGTTGTTCTGGACACCTCATAGAAATAATCTATGCTGAAAAAAATTCTTTTACAATTAGTCGGTCGTAAAACGCTACTTTGCCTGGACTAATTTGTTTGTTTGCTAATAACGAACTCTCGTTTCACTCGGCGTGTCACAGGGAAACTGGAAGTTGCTTCAGGTGAAATCTAGTGGGACCTGCATCGTGTACTTTGTGTCAAACTGACTCGTTCTCCTCCGTGACCTCCTTAAAGTTTCAATCCCACAGAAACAACCTGAACAGAACAAATACAGGAACGTTTCACGATGTTGTTTTGTATTTGACGTGATGACTGGACAGTTTTTGATGCTGCTGAACCGTATCTGAATTCTGAGTGATGATCACATCCTGCAGAGTTACGTCTGTAGACTTGTGTCGCCGATGACAACGGTAATAAGGCAAATTCTGTTTGATGAAAAACATCTTCAGGATGAACACAACATGTTCTAACTTCACTCTGCACACCAACGGTCAAAGTGGCAGTAGATTGAAATGAAGAGTTTCAGGACGACTCAGTAATGAGGAGGAAGAATTCTGGAGAATCAACACTAGAGAAC